>NC_133775.1:37800421-38101407 GCF_003597395.2 Chelonoidis abingdonii | reverse complement strand
AAATCGATTTAAGGAGCCGTTTAACTCGATATTAATGACGACGTCGTGTGAACGGATACAGCGTTAAATCGGTATATCGGCCATTAAACCGATTTAAAGTCGCAGTGTAGACCTGGCCTTAGAGTCTGGGCACCCAGGGCTCCTCACTATTCACTTTCACAAAGAATTTCTAAAGGGGGCGGGGTGGTATTGCAGCAAGTCTTTCCGTTTACTTTAATGATCTTGGCCCAGACTCTTAATCAGCAGCGCCTCTAGTTTCAAAGTAGTTTTCATCCAGGTCTGTTCATTCAAATATAGTAAAGATCATATAACAGTCCAGCAATTGTAGACTTTGCTATCACCAAGTAATTGCAGTAAGCGAAGATCATGCAACTACTCCAGTCACTGAGCATGCTAGGACCTTTTTGGTTTACATTTATCTATATTTTTAAATGGCATATAAACTTGCGATGTATACTAAGGAGGCAAGACAAGAGAAAGGAAGTACAGAGTGGATCGAAGACAGATGAACAGACACAGTGGCAGCAAAACGAGGACAGTAAAATAAATTCTTACATCATGAAAACCAAATATATATGTTGTCTCAAAAGCCTCTAAAGAGACTAGAGTTCAAATACAAACTACATTATAAAAAACACATATACATCATTCTAGAATATGATATTGTAGGTATCAAATGACACCAGATAGTAATATTTCAATATGTTTAGTTCACTGTCAAGAAATCAAATGGAGAATAAAAAAAATACACATTTGAGATGCCAGAATAGTTTGAACATGAGACTTCTCCCAGCTCATTTTTACATTAAACAGATTATGAGACTTCTAACAGAAACCATTTGTGTCAAATCTTTGCTGTATAGACACAAACGTTGTAACTTAATTATTTTTTATATACTGTTTATACTATACTGTATTTTGTGCAAAGAAACTACATGAAAACATTATTTAGGTTGCAAAGTCAAGCACTCAAAGGTTAGGAAATGCCAGAATTACAGTCTCCACTGCAACCTTAATTTTGCCCCATTGCATGTCCATCCTGTGCACTGATTGAGGCATGGGTCCTGCAGGAATAATTATGTAAGCGAACACTATCATAATGCATCCATACATTGGGGCAGAATTAAAGTTGCACTGGCAACTATAAATCTGGCATCTCCTAACTTTCAAGTGCTTTCACATGTCCCCTCTGGGGGTACCACAAGGGATAGGGGCTGGCCCCCCAACAAAGCTTCTGGCTCCAGAAGCCCAACTCCCCTGCATTGTATCACATGGGGCTGCAGATCCTGCAACTCTGACATGAGGGGTGGGTGAGAGAGACAGTACCGGGACTAGGCTCTTCTTCTTTTCCAGCAACCATCCCCACATCCAACACCCAGTCTCACAATTTGTAATAAAAGCTTTGTCCTGCTGCCAGCTACTGCACTTAGCCATGTAACTCAACTAGTAGCAGTCTGATATGGGTCCTAGGTAAGGAACCTCGTTCAACTCTCTTCCTTCACTCGCTTCAGGTGCTCTGACAGCTCCCAAGTCAAGTCTTCCCAGTGCCATGTCTGCTGATGCTCCACTTAGGTGCACTTGCAGAACAAGCTCCCCTTGGAGAAGGGAAGCTTAAAAAGATGGAGGGAGAAGTTTGCCCAGGAGCAGGAGAGGCTACTAGAGACTGCTAATGCAATCCAGCAGCAAGGGGAGCCCTGCCTGGGATTGTGACTAGCGTCCCCTTGTCCTTCTGTCATGTTTGGGGGCCAAACAGAATAGGTAAGGGGCCACCTGTGGCAGGACCTAGAGAGCACCACCAGAGACTGGTGTAGTCACTATCAGAAGTGACTACACTAGAGGGAATTGTCCTCAAAAGCGGCCCTGTGAGTTAGCTGAACGGCTGGGAACAGTGACATTCCTCAGGAATGGGGGGCTCCTGTTGGGGACCCAGGCAGGCCTGGCTAGCAGGATAATTGCCGAGGCTCCACACCACTGGAGGTCCTGTGAAGCTACGTTGCTTGAGCTTTGGCTTCAGCCTTGAGCAGCAGCGCTCAAACTTCAGCTTCAGTCCCGGGCTCCAGCGAGTCACAGTCTTACTGTGCCTTGGTTCCCCATATGTCAAATTGGAAAGGGCACCATATAAGTACTTCAGATAGGCTTCTGTTTATCACATCATTCTTCCTTTCAGTAAGACATAATAAGCTCCAGTATGTCCCCCTTCTATACTACCTTGTTCTTGCTAGTTACCCTTCATTGCAAAGAACTGCGCCACCCTTTTATTACATTCCTTCAGCCTTTTCTACCTACTATTTGCTCATATAAATTAGTAACACTCATATCCTTTACACAACAGTAATTTCTATCAGGATCACTGGTTGATCATTTGAACATTAAAAACAGTTTGGCTTGCCTGCTAATTTCCTGGCAATTCTAAAAACCTGGGTTATGTAGAGGAAGGCAGAGAAGAACTGTCAGTCAATAAACAATTTAACACTTACTCCCTCATTTTCTTGACTGCATGTAACCTAAGGAACGTTCCCATAGCTGCAAAGAGTCTACTAGAAAAGCAACTATCAAAATAAACAGAGCCATCTAGAAAACCCATGGAGACAGATTGCTAGATGTCTTCTCAGTGAAGAAATAAGCTAAATTTGGGTCAGCCATCTTGTCTGCCCTGCAGCACAGCTGCTCACATATTTTGAGGCAGAGCAGTAAAATAAGCATGATCTCGAAGTACACCAGAAATTAGATTAAAAATATAAAACTTGAGGTTCATTGCTGGAACTACAATTAAGTTATTGATATTAAAGAACAAGCCTGAGACGTGGCAAACAGTAGCAGGAGTGTGGACACTTTGTTCTTCCCCTTGTTTGACAGCTCTCTACTACCCACTGTCACTACCCGGCAGGAGGAGCAACCCAGTCATTGAGTCTTGATATTCAGAGAAGAAATGCCTGCTTTGTTCATGTCATCTGACTGACTGTTCTGAAACCAAGTATTAGGATTTTATGCTTTTTTATGTAGAATATGAGAGTGGCTTGAAAATAAGATTTCTACACTAAACTTTTCCTTTTTGCACTACAATTAAATAGCTATCTGGGTTGGCAAATGATTCTTGAATTGAAAGTAATTAAGTTTTCAATCACAATCCTCTCTCAAAGCATAAAACTACATCAGTTGATTTTTACAGAATAGGATTGTTCTTGTTTGCAATATGCAAAATGGCACTGCATCTGTTTAGATTATGACAACAGTGGGCCTGTTTTTCAGCCTGGCATTAAACAGGCCTCTGGTTTGCACCTACAATTTCGCACAAGCTGTTATTTACACACCTAGGTATTTCACTATGTCTCCAAATCAGGTACTTAAGATTTCCAAGTAAAATGTTAGAAACTATTTAAGACATTTTCCCATTAAAGTCATGGGCTTTTCAAAAGCTCTCAGTATCGGCCTAACTCTGCTCCTACTGAAGTCAACAGGACTCTTACCAAATTACACCTCTACCCCAATATAATGCAACCCGATATAACATGAATTGAGATACAACGCGGTAAAGCAGTGCTCTGGGGGTGGGGAGGCTGCGCACTCCGGTGGATCAAAGCAAGTTCAATATAATGCAGTTTCACCTATAATGTGGTAAGATTTTTTGGCTCCCAAGGACCGTGTTATATTGAGGTAGAGGTGTATTTCAATGGGAGCAGTTAGGTTGACTTCAAGTGCTTTTGAAATGCCCACAAATATTGTCTAAAACAAAATGAAAACCTACCAAGGAAATAAGTCCAAAAGTACATTTTTAAGATCATTCCTTAAAAAGTGATAAACACGAACTATTGTAACACTGATGCTACTGTAGACAAAATTAGCCAGAAGTTGCTGGGTGACACTTGGCCAGGCAGATGGACACTAAAATGTGGAAGTCTAAAGGAATAAATGGCAGTCTTACAGTGATAAAGTAGTTAACATACAGCTTTATTGCCAAATGTCAGATTCTGGATCCCTGTTAGGGAGAAGCAACAAGCATGGAGATGCCCCACAAGTTCTGGTAACAAGAGCCCAATTAGCTCCAACAGAAGGGCAGAATCCCTCCAAAACAAAAATAAACCATGTATATTTTTGTTAAAAAAAAAAAAAAAAAAAAAAAAAAGCATAAACAAGGAACAGGTCTGACCATCCTAACTACCTCTTCTAAGGCATTTCAACAGCTGTTAATGCACCACTATGTCAATTCTTATTTCCTGTGCAGTGCATGAGCAAACTTTTTTAGAATAGGTCAGGAAGTGTGCAGCCCCAAAACATGGCTTTTCAGGGCTTATTTTTGTTAGGAGAACCCCTAATTTTGAGTCAGAATAGGGTCCTTAGTTATACAATTTAACATTCAGAAAGATTTACATACTTACCAGATCCTTTTCTGCCTTTTTATTGGATAAAGCATCAACTTTGGAATCAAGCTCTGCCTGAATATGGTCTCTTCTTTTCAAAACACCCTTTAAAACATTAGATGAAATAGATCGTATTTGATTGTAATAATCTGTATATAAAGACATCTTGCAATCAAGAGTACTTAACACTTTAGAAAAGTTATAGATTATCCCCTCAATAGAATTCTCAGATTTAAAGATTTTACTGTGATAGCTTTAAAGCACCTATTGTAGATTTGATTTTATTACCCCCATTTTTTTTTATTTGTTTTTTACTGAAAAATTGTTAGGAATCCTACCAAACCCAATGCTACGAGAATCTACGTAGCTACAAATTGTAAAGAATTATATAGTGAGTCAGTATATAAAATAGTCATATTATTTTAATCCTTTACAAGAAACATGATTTAGAGAAGTCCCAATATTGGAAGTATTTTATCTGAATAAAAGCAATAGCATAAGAAATAGGACTCAACTAAAATGATATACCAGATACTACAGGAAATATCACTGTAAGTCCGTTATGTTATGTATGTATGTACCACAGTTCGGTGGCAAAGGAAGAGGAAAATTCGCAAAATTCTTTATCTGAAAATAATCAACTAAATCTACCAGTGTTAGCAAGCCCACTTTTATTTAAAGTTAAGGCTAATTCAATAGATTTGATTCTTAGTGGAATGGCAAAAACTAATATAAAAAGAGAGGGAATGTTGTCAGACTACTGGACCAGTAATTATTACAGGTTACATTCCAAACTGCTCTGGATTTGCTGTGTGACATCAAGGAAGTCAGTGAAAATGTCTGTGCCTCAGTTTCCCCATCTGTAAAACTGAAATTAAACTTCCCTAACAGAACTATTGTGAAGCTGATGTCTTTTTAAGAGGACTCAGAAGAAAGACAGTATGTAAATATAAATTCAAAAAAAACTCTTTGATAATGCTGTATGTTACCATGTCCCAACAACTTCTACTCTTTAATTTAGATATGCTTAGAGAGTTTCAGTATTTATATGTAGTACAGTACATCTTGCACAGTGCAGGGCATAACCAGTCGTAGTTAGAAGTTGATCTCACATTATGCTAGTTGCCAAAACGTTAATGTTGAAGAGGAAATACATTTATCAATGTGTACACCCTGACTAGTACACACCGATAAATCATCTTCAATAAGATACCTTTTTAAAGACTATGTTTTCAAACAGACATTACCCAGAATTTTTAGTAAAAGGTTTGGATCAATTATAAATAATACAACTACAGTACGTACCTATAACAAAACTTACCATTCAATACCTTAAAGTATCTCCTATCTGATTACAAATATAAAATATATGGTTATAAGAGTAAAATCAAAACACGTAGAAATCAGTTAATATTATTTTGTCTATTTTTTTCCTTTTACTTCCTCTTTTATCCTATATAAAAACTACAGGAGAAACTATTAGAATTTCTCTGTTTGTCAGCCATTATAACAAATATCAATTCTAATTCCAAGGTAAAACTAATAATTTCAGTACTAATATGTGCCAGCTATGGCAAATGCTTTTTTTTGTAAATGAGGAACCCATGGAATGTTCATTAGTTCTTTAATTATTTTTACATTTTTATTAATTTTGTAAGCTAAACAAATAAATATATTATGCTTTCACAGTTCCTCTGCTGCTCTAAGAAACAGCACATTCACAAATCCTCCAAACAGCAGCACTCTGACCTAAAACAAATTTCTTGCCTGTTAACTGTTTTCTGAGGCATAGTGGTAATATAGGCCTACTTTCTCCAGGTTTGTCCTGTCTCGCTTGTCAGTCAAGTAGGAGGGAATCAACCCAGATGCAAAGACTTTTGGCTCTGGAACCTCCTCCTTAGGATCCAAATGCATCTGCTTTCCCATTCAGCACTTCCAAAGCTGAAAAATGTGAGGATTATCCTGCCTTACTGACAAAACCTTTGCTTAGGCATACACTCCTATGGGGACAATTTGGGAGGTGTTAGCATTGCCATGCCACAGAAGACAGGTTTTTCCAAAGTGTGGCTACGATCAGTGTATTCTTAGTCTGCCTAGGAGTACCCTAACCAGGGTGCAGGGCAGAAGTGAGCATTAGAACAAAATATCCAGGGTGAAAGAAGGGAGAGAGACTGGCATGGAATAGAGGAGGAAGGAGCCAATGGATGAACTGCTCAAGCCTGCCTAATGTTACATTGGAAGGTTTGCACCAAAAACTCAGTACCCCAAAAGGTATGAGAGCTAAATGCAGAGACACCCAAGCAACATTCATTCCAGAAAAGCACATGAAAGGCCACATAGTCACTCTGCAGTTTGTCCATAGAATCTCTTTTGTCAGCACACACACCGCAGCTGTTCTGATGAGATGGGGAGAGAAAACTGGCAAAGGAACAGGCCAAACTGCAAAAAAGAGAGTCCAATGGAAGTAACAAATATTATGACTGAGGAGAAAGTCTGGGGCAGGTATGGGTAACTGTCTTTTCATACTGAAAAATAAGACTAAGGAATCGGGGGTGTCACCTGCTATGGCTGCAATCTTTCCAATCTTCAGGCAGAGTAAGATCTGCCTCCCAGGACAAGCAAAGGATAGAAATAAAATCTAAAGGGTTGAAGAAGCACAGGATAGTAGCACTGTCCCAAGTTGGTTAATATTCATTATGATGTGGATACCCAGTGTAGAAGCTGCCACACTGACGAAATTAACTTCAGCAGGCCATAGTCTCTTTCTGCCTTTTTTTAATGCTATCAGGAAAGAAGTGGGCAATGCAAAGAAATCAGCCCTGCCCAACATGACTGTGAACTCCCCCTAATATTAAGGCTTTTGGATCTCTACATAGGCTGTAATGCTTGTCCTAGCTGATGGTTTGCAATGGATAAAGAGTGAGAGATTGTTGGTCAAACTGTCCAACTAACCATCTCCTGGGAACACCCCATCATGGATTAGTCATTCTCCTGGGATGATCTGCTTACAGATATGTGCACTCTGGGATGTAAAACACTCTCAGGAGAGGATTCTCCCATAAGGGAGCTACACTTACAGCACCCTGGCTATTCCCAAATGCCGCTATCACAATGTTGTTTATTCCAATGAGGACAAAAATATCTAATCAGGACTTCTGCGGGGACAGTACTGCCAGGCAGACAGACCTTAATACTAGGATGTAGATGTAGAGGCTCTGATGTTTGCTCAACCAATGTCCCTTAATTGACCCACACTGTATTATGTGTTCTTATTCACCAAGCAGAGTAAAAATTTTCCTAGTTGTCTCCCACCAATGGGAGACTCTGTCAGAGAAACTGTTAGAAGGGCCTTGAATGGAACAGAATGCGCAGTACCAGGCCCTGGCATGACATTTGCATGTCCATATGGCAAATGGTTAATTATTAAAGAAGTTGATTGCCCTTTTCCAGAATAGCAGTCAGGATCTTAAGCTTTAGAAACATCTCCAAGGAGGGAAACACCTTGCCTTACTTTGTGTATCAGTCTCCATTCCTAGATGAGTCAATATTTTGACAGAGAGAAGATAGTTCTTCCGTATTCATCATGAGCTGTAGTTCCTTGAACGCTTCTACAGTAAGGACAACTATTCTCTCCACTAGCATGTAAGCCTTTCCTAAGGTGCGACAATTTCCAGGGAAAGGAGACAACCCCTCAACCCTTAATATTGCTGTTTTGGGGAGATAGCTGCAGGAGGAAACTGGAGAGGAGTCCCCAAAATGAAAATCTTCTCTTCGAGATTGGACACATCTTGTCTAATTAGTAGGGGAGCCAGAATGGGGGGGGGGGAAAAAAAAAAAAAAAAAGGATTCTGTGCGAGAGGGCAGCCATCCTAAGGAAAATTATTCTTGCTTTTATTTATTTTTTAAATAAGCTTTTTTCACTCTGTAACTCATTTGGTATGTTCTCAATTAGCAGCAGAAAGATAAATTGTAGCCCTCAAAGAGTCAACGCAGTGACTGCAAAATCAATTACATACAAAGCAGATTCTCTCTTCAAAGGTCACTCAATACACCGGTATAAGCAACCCTTATGGTCTTACCGTTAATACTTCACTGTAGAGAACATATTCATGTAGAACAGGCAGCAAATTTTCTGATAGTCCTGCCATTCGATTCTCCGTAGCTTTGCAGCACTTGTCAGTGCAGCTGGCAACACCTTTTAGTGAATCTACTAGATCTTCTTCTGATGCAGACCACAGAGTATGGATTGGACCATATTCCTTCATTTCACAATAATACCCTTAATAAGAAGATTAGTGCATATTAGTACTCAGGTCAATGATAGATGCAAAGCATAGAAACTGAGGCTAATTTCAAAATCTGGCCAAATTATCCTCAAAAAGAAGATGTTACAGTAACAAAGCTTTCTTCTTCTTTTGTTGTTATTTTTGGTCAGTCGAAACATCTCAAAAACTTTTACTCATTAAGCTATTACCAACATATTGCTAAAAAAATCAATCAGTGAACAATGACCTTTTTGAAAGAGCTGTACATGCACAATGGGGTTCAGTGGGTGCGCTTCAGTTCATTCCAGTTCTGGAGTACCTCTTTATTACTACCATTCTAGAAGTATTTCTCTTTTTAAGTACAAGAAATATCTTCAGAAAACAATCATTAGCTCTATAGCTCAATAAAACTTGGTAAGTGTGGCCACGGTGTTCTCTCAGAAAAAGTAGGGCCAGATACTGCCACTTTTATAGAACTTTACTCTGGAGTAGTCTAATTAACTTCAATAAGGTACTAAAGATGAGCAAGGCAGAATATGGCCATACACTGTGTGTTCACATTACCAATGTTCATGTGTTATGGGTCAAGGTAAACTGAAGTGACTATGACGTTGGATCAAGTCCACACTGCTCTAATGTCACTTTCTAATTTGATTCTGACTGCTGAGGTTTTCCACAGTCCCTCCACTTTTTTTGCCATCTACAACTTGGTCACAGCTGATTTTATACCAAAGAAACATCCAACAAAGAGACACGTAAAGCAGTGTGTGTAGAGAAGGATGCTTGTTTTGAGTTTAGTTGGTCAAAAAAGCCTCTGGAAACTTAATGGAAAATCCCAGATCGGGCTACAACAAGTAGGAAGCATCACTCACTGCTTGACAAATGGTTCACTGCTGAGACAAAAATCAGATTTGCACATGACAAGTGTTCTGCAGATTACTGTTGGGCAAAGCTAGACATAAGCAACATCTGGCAGCACTTGAGAGTGAATAAAACTCCATGAGGCTTTACCACCAGCATTTTGGTGCTGGTGCTTTAAATGTATACCCAAGAACTTCTCCTCACTATATGCCAACTACGCCTCATGGAATGAACTGCTAAGACAAAAAAAAAAAAAATCCTTTGATCAATATGTATTTCCTTTATACAAGGAACATACAATCTAGTCAGGACATGCAGAGATCTGGAATGACAGAATAAGCTAAAGGAAACAAAGCCTTAGTTATTATGGAACACAGTGCAGCATTTCAAAGTATTTTTACATGCAAGAGAAAACCCTAACGTATTGACCAGTGGGATTTTTAAAACATAGGGTCAGCGTAAGATCAGATTCAAGCTCAGAAAGTATATAATTTAAAGATTCAAGTAAGCATGGAAGCTGCTGTTCCATTCAGAACAAAACTTTTTTTCTTGAAAATCAAGGAAAATTCTAATAAGAGCATGAAGTTCAAACAAACCCATCTGAGAGATGTTATGACCAACAACAAAGGTAATATTTTTTAAAATTCTCTTTCATGTGACATCGAATAAAGATGCAGAATCAAACAAAAGAATGGATGTGACAGTGTTACATGTTCAGATTTAACAAGGCTAAGGACAAATATAATTCCGTTGTGGGGGGAAGGAAAAGTAACTTTCCCACAATTTATTCCACTGTGTTCAATTTTTGGTATTTTTATTTGCCTAATTACTTATGGAATTTTTTATGATGTGTCAGGTTACATGACTGATAAGGTAAAGAAATTTCTAACGCAATCATATTACTATCATCATCTGCGGCAACAAGCAATTCCTTATGAGTTACAAATATCTTTCAATGGATCATTATTTCATGAATCACATAAAAATCTGCAGTAACAATACTCCTCATCAATCACAGAACATTTTTAGATTGTAAGCACCCTTCACCAATTACACCATATTGTTCATTACAACACATATCTATAGTAACAGACATCCTTTGATAGTCATCAGGGATCCCTTCCTGAACATCTCAACATTTCTTTGTTGATTCTATACACGCCAGTATTTGGATATAAACACAGACTAAGGTTCAAAATAAGTACAAAGAACTTCTCAGTTTGATAGTTACAGAACACTATATTTGTAGAAACCAAAAACTTTATATACTAAAGCAATTCTGGTTAACATATAAGAATTTGTAGGGTTACAAACAACTGGGATTCAGAATGTGATTGTCGTTATGCCAGCAGGAAATAAGTGTTTATATTTCACTTTAAGTAGCAGTCATCTGTACACAACAAAAAGTGTTCATACTGTTCTTCCAATTAGTATGGTGAAAAGCCACCCAAACTTCTAAGTTTTCTTAGCTTTCAGTTTCTTGTCAGCATAGTTAAACTACCCTCCCTATTAATACTTTATTTATGCTGATTCTGTCCAAGAAAGTTCCAGGTGTGACTCAGTAACAAGCAAGAGAAAGGTGAGGTTATCAGCAAGTTATTTTCCTTCTCCTCTCTTGAGAGATGAGCATGCTATCTCTGCAGGCATCCTAACAACTTCAAACCAAAGAGGAAAGCTGCCAGATATGGATTCCCACACAGTTGCACACTGATCTGCCAATAGGCTGAGGATTAGCCGTTGAAGGAAAAGAATAAAACAGTTTCTTGTTCTCCATTTCTTTTGCTAGAAAGCCGCATTTTGTGTGGAACAGTGAAAGCGAACTAACTTTTCACAGTAATTCACTTGTTCAATATATTACTTTCTGAAGTCAATAAAAACAAGCTTGTGTTCATTATTTCTACTTACCCCTTTCTTCCTTGTAAATTCTTTGGGATATTTTGTCTAGCAAGTTTATTTTCTGATTAAATGTTTCCATATAGTCATTGATATCTGTAAACATATCAGGACGATTTTTAACTCCTCCTCCTCTTACTGAGGATGCTACAGCTCTTACAGTTTGTCCCATTCTGCTAAACAAGCCAGGACCCTGCTTCTTGTGAGATGAAAGTTCCTACAAGAAGAACATACCCTTGTGAATATTTTAATGTTTTCTACCCATGGTTTACAATTAAAGCAAAACAAATTAAAACAAAAAAACTACACAGGCATTTATAAAACAAACTACTTTAGGTTTTCGTTTGATGTCTAGATCTTATTGTAAAGTTATTAAATATGTAGCAGTTAGACTCTCTTCCCCCCGCCCCCTTTACCAATTTCTCTTTTTATATTGTGATTGAAGGCTGTATGGTCAAGGATAACTATTCTGTGCCATAGGCTAGCCATGCTCTACTGAAGCAGGGAGCATGCAGGGAGACTAGGAAGGGAAGGATTAAGACAATACAAACCTCTTTCCCTTTCAGTCTTAAAGCAAAGCCAGCCAGTATGCAGACTTTTGGGCAAGACACCAGAGGGAAGCATGTGCAGAGAAAAGTCATCCATTGGGGAAAATTATGTTCTTACTGTGGAAAGCAGCCCCTCTCTCTTTCCTTTTTACTTTTCCTCCACTTCTATAAACTGCTAGTGGTACATTTGGTTAAGTTCAGAGCTATGCTCTTTGGAGGACAAAATTCTTGCTTTCTCTTCCAGCAGATACATGCTGCACAGCTTACAGTGGGAAATGAAATGGTGGTCTATTGGCTGCATTGTCAATGAATAGATTATTACTATTATTTTAAAAAATATGGGCAAAAAGGGAGAGAAATATCAAAACAAAAATAATTTAAAATCATAAGAATTATATAATCCTGGGCATTCATATGGACAGCAAGAACAGCCAGGATTAGAAGAGTGAGAATAAGAGTTTTGGAAGGGATAACAACCCTCATGCTTCAGAGCATAAGACAAACTCTGATGGGTATCAGAAAAAAATGTTTCTTATTAGCAAGTTATTCAATCCTACTGCAGGATTCCTTGCACCTTCCTATGACACTTCTATCACTAGCCATGGTTGGTAAGAAGATATTGAACTATGCAGGCCCCTAGTAAGGCAGTTCATAATTTCTTATAACTATAAATCAAATGATTTTTTTTTTTTACCCAGGCTTGTGCCGTAAGAAATATTTTGAAGTCTTCATTAAAAGTCAAAGTTGGATGCTCAGCAATTCGGTTCAAAAATTTATGCAATGCTTTCCTTCGAGTCTCAATGAATTCATCACTGAATCGTTCCACCATTCCTTTCATTATAAATTTTTCAGGCAATGGCTGAGGGAAAAATAAATAAAACATTGTATAACTTGGCATATTACAATAGTTCCACTACCCATGACAGGGTAGACACATTCTTGTACAATTCACTACACAAAAAACCAAAACTATAAAATTAACACAGTAAACAGTGTTTCAATTTGATTATAGCAATGCATCAGAATAGATATAAAATCAAGAGAAAGGAAAGGAAGGGAGAGTAGGTTAAGGAAAAGAGAAATGCCCTTATTTTTCTCTGGATTTTGCACATACACATAAAAGATTAATCAAACTACATTAGCTTCTTAATGGTTGTTAGACCCCAGAATCCTGAAAGAGACTTCTCCAAAGCTCACTACAGATAAATTTAAAACAAAATGTAGCACAGAATCTAGCGAACCTACAGGAATAATCAGTGTTGGATGTGCTTCTTCAAGTCTGCTCTTCAACCAAAGGAAATCTTGATATCGTCTTCGAACTTCATATTCACTGGAGTCAAACTCACCACGAGATGTCTGAAAATCATAACCACAAGATTAAGATGGAAAATCTAAAAGTATGTCTGCACTGCAGCTGGGAGATGTGATTCCCAGCTCGGGTACACAAATATACACTAGCTCTGCTCGAGCTAGCATACCAAAAACAGCAGCGTAGCTGGGATAGCACAGGAGCTGAGACTAGTTTGAGTACCAATCCACCCAGGCTCCCTGGATACATACTTTTGGAGCTAGCCTGAGCCAATGCTTGTGCTACCTCAGCTACCTAGCTATTTTTAGCACACTTGCTCGAGCAGCACTAGCGCATGACTGGCTACCTGAGCTGGGAATCATACCTCTCAGCTGCAGTGTAGACATATACCCTAAGAGGAGTACACTTCTACCCCAATATAACACGGGTTTGCATACAACGCCGTAAAGCAGCACTCCAGCGGATCAGCGCAGATAGGGGTCAGGGCAGTCAGGGGACAGGGAGAAGGGGGGTTGGGCATCTCTGGAGAGAGTGGTCAGGGGACAAGGAGCAGTGGGGCCAAAGCAAGTTCGATATAATGCGGTCTCACCTATAGCGCGGTAAGATTTTTTGGCTCCAGAGGACCGCGTTATATTGGGGTAGACATGTACTAAAAATATATAATAGTGTAGATTGACCATTTTGGAATAAAAATGAGATCCCTGAGGGAAAAAAGTTAATGTCATTCAGCACTTACCAATTACAATTTTTTTTAGTAAAGTGATCTAACCTAGTAAGAGATGAAACAACGTGAACTTCTACTGTGAGAAAAAAGCAAGTGTCAAACTGTGCATAAGAAGTGTCTTATAAGAATTGATCTAGTACAATTTTTTCCAAGGGTTCCAATCATTATTTAGATGTGAGATTTTCCTTCCAGTTAGGATGGATGTGTTCTTAAATTGGGGTGGCCTCTTTAAAGTGATGACAAATCTGAGTTTAAGGAACGCCCATATTGTAGCATTTGAATAAAATGAAAATAACTGAAGCATGTCCCTGATATCAGCTGCTATCAGCCACCTAGCCACATGTTTCAGCCATAAAAACTCTACCATTTCATATAGACCATGGGTGCCCTGCCATTTCATATAGACTACGGCCCACAGTCTGTACACAGCCCACCAGAGCATTTCATAAGGCCCACAGCCTTCCTCACCACAATATACTAATGGCCAATTCATTAGTGTTTTATCATCATGTTTACACCATTTTAGTTTACACAGGTGTGTAAACAGACAATACGGTACATAGAAACAACCTATCTAAATACATACAAAACAAGCTGAACTTAAAATATAAATCAATACAGGTGACTTTAAATCTTATTAAAATATGTACAATTTGTTTGGTCCACACAACGTTGTTCTTAGGTTTATGTGGCTCTCCTGTGTAATAAGTTTGGGCATCACTGAAACTACATATACATCAGGATTTAATGGTTTGCACCACCAGTCACCAACTTTAGTTTTGTACCCACCAGGAGAACCTTAAACTTTAGCAAAACTGCATGCCTATTACAGTGTTGCCAACTCTAATGATTTTATCATGTCTCATGATATTGGTGTGGTTTTTGTTCGCTTGGGTTTTTAATGGGAGGAGACTAAAACAAGCCCCAGCTCCTGGAGCCAAGTAATTACAAGCATATATCAGTTTTCATTAAAAAATGTTCCTAGCCATTGTGGTTGAAAAGAAAAGCTTTAGAACATGATTCCAGTGAATTTTAAAGGCTCAGGAATTAGAATGCAAATAAAAAGAACCTCCTCACCCAATTTTATTTAATCTTGTAATTTTTGAGCAAACCTCTGATTAACTGAGACCTGACTCATTATTTTTGAATCCTTAAGGTTGACAACAGCGCTGTTATATCATCATGAATTTATACTTCAAATTAATCATGGACAGAAGAGAAGGCAGAAAACATCCCCCTCACGCATTCTCCCCTCTTCCGACAAAAACCCTATCCCTCCTGCATAAACAAAGGGAACATTCTTCATTTGAAAATTTGTTGTAAGAGAACCTTCAGCAAAAAAGAACCAAAATAAATGAATATAGCAGGTCTCAAAATGTAGGCCGTGAAGTTAGAGTTGCTAGGTGTCTGGTTTTCATCCGGAACTCCCAGTCGGAAAGGGATCCTGGCAGCTCCGGTCAACACTACTTACTGGGCTGTTTGAAGTCCCATCAGTGGTGCAGCATGGCTTAGACAGGCTCCTTGCCTGCCCTGGCTCCGCACAACCCCTGGAAGCCGTCTGCGTTTCCCTCCAACTCCCAGGCACAAGTGCGGCCACAGGGGCTCTGTGCGCTGCCCACATCCTGACTGCTGGCTCTGCAGCTCCCACTGGCCAAGAACCACGGCCAATGGGTGCTGGGAGCAATGCCTGCAGACAGGGGCAGCGTGCAGAGCCACCAGGACTCAGAGAGAAATGATGGCCGCTTCCGGGCCCACCTGAGGTAAGTGCCACCCAGAGCCCGCACCCTGAATCCCCTCCCACACCCCAACCCCTGACCCAGCCCTGAGCCCCCTTCTGCACCCAAACTCCCTTCCAGAGCACACACTCCTCCTGCACTCCGAACCCCTCAGCCCCATACTCATACCAGAGCCCACATCCCCAGCTGCAGCCCTCACCCCCCCCACATTCCAACCCCGTGCCCCAGCCCAGAGGTCCCCCTGCCCTCTGAACTCTCATTTCTGGCCCCATACCAGAGCCTGCACCTCCCACCTAGAGCCAGTACCCCCTCCCCCAGCCCACAGACTCATCCCACACTCCGAAACCCTCATTTCTGGTCCCACCCCAGAGCCCATATCCTCAGCCAGAACCCTCCTGCACCCCAATCCTCTGCCCAGCCCAGTGAAAATGAATGAAAGTGAGGGAGATCAAGTGACAGAGAGAGAGGTGATTGAGTGAGCGTGGGCGGGGCTCTGAGAAGGGGCAGAGCCTCAGGAAGGGGCAAGGCAGAGAGTGGGGCAAGAGCGTTTGGCTTTCTGCAAATTGGAAACCCTATGTGCAGTACTTGCTGATAATCCCCAGGGAACTGGCTGGTCTCATAATACTGGCTTTCCTCCTCTCCAGCTGAGAAACTGAATTCAAAGACAGCTGAAAACACATTAAATGCTTTCCTAATATTATCTTTTCATTCAAGAAATTGCTGTAGTTGTGACCAAAATGTTATTAACTGTGAATCGGAGGAGAGCTTTTCCTTGTGCTAGCAAACAATCCAATTACAGGAATGCAGAATTGAAAGGAGGTGTGAAGAGCAAGGTATCACATATGGACAGCCAAGCATAACGACCACTTCTCTATGGCCTACCCATGGTCCACAAATACTTATGCCAATATAGTACTTTCCAGCTGCATCAGCCTTCCTCTTATTTCATGTTCTTGTGAAGGGACATAATAGCAAATGCAAATTTCACACAAAAGTCTGCTTTTGCAATCATTAAAATAACTTCAGCTAGTCCTTTAATGATCTCTGCAGCACTCAGTCATGCAAAGATTTCCATGAGTAACCTTACTCACCTTATAAGTGTTTTCAGAATCTAGCTGCTAGTTGAAAATAATTTGACTAAGCTGTTAACTCACTGCAAAATCAGAATATAATTTTGAAATGTTAGAAAGGTTATTATTTGAAATCTTTTAAAACACTAACACCTATAAAGTTTTACTTTACACTTAAACTATCAATACTATTAACAAACACTTACCTTTGTAACAACTCTATAGGTAATGAAAGTCTCAATGGCAGTGATGTGACTTTCAGGATCATCAACAGTAATGAAGAGATCCCTTAATTCTGGTTCATCTTCAAACTTGTACTGGTTTAGCATAGAAGAGGGGGATGTTGGTATCAAAGGACTGAATGAATTTGCCTCAGTCAGTGATGTATCCTATAGACAAATAAGACATTTGAAGAAATTCTTATTAACATATAAGGATGGAGGATTCAGACATCAGAACAATAGCTCTGAAGCAGTGGTGGGCAACTGGCGGCCCACACAATGCCCATCAGGGTAATCCGCTGGCAGGCCGCGAGACAGTTTGTTTACATTGCCCGGCCACCCGCAGCTCCCAGTGGCCACAGTTCACTGTTCCCGGCCAATGTGGTTGCCCACCACTGCCCTGAAGTGAACAGTTAAGATGGTAAAAGAAAGGGCAGATAAAACTGCGAAAATATACCACAAACACCCTTGTCATCCTCTTATCCTTTTCAGTGGTCAATTCAATGAGTAGTTAAAAAAAAACAAAACAAGAACAAGACTGATGAGAGAAAAGCAGAACACTACATTTGACAATAACATTATTAGCTGAAAACAGAAGTCACCTACAAATGCCCAAACCAGTTAAACCAAGCACTCACTGTACTATACAGGATACTTACCAACCTTATTAAAGCTGTTAGTGGCAGTTACCCAGGACTTGAAATCTAAATTCTTTCTTGCAGTCTCACCAAGATAGCTACCCTCTTTTCCTTTCAGATGTTTCATGAAATGATTATATCTCCTTGTAATTTATTTAAAGATGTTTATTATTAAAGACCCTCAGTACAGTTTTTAACTGAAGAATCCTTGACGATGAAGGATCAGCAGTATAGGAACTATGTATGGTTTTTTTTAAATCCAGTGGTACTAAGGTTATGAATTACATTTATACATACACCACAGGATAGAAAAACAGATCTCTCTGGTATGACGATAGTAGCTATTAAAAACAAGCATGTAGCTATGCTATGCTATATAACAGTTTAGGACAAAGATGGAAGGACACTATGCCCTAAAAAAATTCTCTCCAATTTTAGTTAGAAAGTTTTATTATTCAGAAAGATTTAAGGCAGAAAATCAGGACCTCTTTTTCTTACGCTTGCCAAAGGAAAAAAGGAAGGAAAAAAAAAAGGGCCATGGGTGTTTACCAGGTCTCAGACTGTCAGCTGGGACCTTAGTTTTAATCCCCATCTGAAAGACAGCACCTCTACTCATAAAATGACCTCCAACACAATACTGGGGTATCAGTTTAATAAGAGGAGCACATCTACTAAATATTCCTTCCATCAAAGTACGAGCCACACATGAGACCACGCTTATGTTAAGAGACCTTAGCTCATTCAATGCTTAAGCAAACCATTAAGGTTTATGGGGTTCTTATAGCAAAGGGAAAGCATCTAATCCATATTTTTGAAGTTAGATATACATTGAGCAGCTTTCTTCAGTAAGTGAGAAGGGTATAAAAATCAAGATTTACCACTTCCATTGTCCGGCTATGCTGGAAGACGACAGGAGACAACAAGATGTGGATTAATTAGGCCACAACTTTATTCTTAAATGTCAAGGAGTAACCAGCAGATAGAAGCATACAGTTCAGGTAATTCTAGAATAATTTATATATATGGGGGGGTGGGGAGTGAGTGCTGCCAGCCCTCCTCCTTTATTCATCCTAGTCCCCAGCCTACCCGCTACTGGGACCTCGCCACTCCCACCCCTCAAATGGTTTAAGGGGGGTTATAAAGAGGGGGATTAGTTCCCTGCTATACCAATCATAGGAGCCTTTCCTTTAAAGAATACCTCCCTTAAATTCTTTCCCAGTTCATTCTATCTGATCACTCTATCCTTTCCCTATGGAAAGCCTGCACTAGACAACCAAGGAAGGCCAGCAATTAGCTTGGCAGCCTCCCCCCATGCATCAATAATACCCTCTTTGATATCAGCCAAAGACGTGTCATCTCCCAAGTCTGACAAGTGGACCCCATCCTCCTGCTGCAGCAAGTCATTCTGGCCATCCAGTCCATAAAAGAGGCCATACACCTTTTCCTAAAAGCCGCAGACGTCCCCCACCACTTAATGTGAAGTGAAGCCATCGACATCAGCGGGAAGAACAAATTTCACACAATGGGTAAGTCATAGTTGATAGATTTAACAAGCTGCAGCATCTTAAAGTTGCCAGGCTTTGATTTTACAGGCATAATAATATCAGAATCGGATAAACAAAAATCAAATAAACTGGCCAATCACAGTCCTACAAGGGTCTCACTACAAAGCTAGATTCTTCCTCCCCCAGCTTGAGACAGCTGGCAGCTTTATTCACATTCTCTTGGGACAGTCCAGCACAAATCATAAACTTGTTCTTGATAGCTATCAGCTCAATCCAACTCAGAGGATCAGTATTTTCCCCTCTTTAGGAACCTCTTGCTCTTCAGGACAGGAACCATATTTGATGGATTGGTGTATGTCTGTATCAAACTGGGACTTTCAAATTCTCATTTTGAGCATATAACTGTAGCTGCCTAGAGCCATCAAGGACAGACCAATGGCAGCTTATTGTAACACTGGACACCTCCCTGAAAAGCTAACACAAGAGTCATCAACTGTGACGTCTTCCAAGTAAAGGGTCCAGCCTACGACAGTTCTGCTATAGAGACAAGCCAAGTTTTTCCAATTTGAACTCCAGAGTGGCTGGGACTTACTACCCACCCAACGAGAGTTCTGCTGTTGATCAGTTCATCACCTGATAGAGAGGGCAGAAACCTTGTTTAAGATCAGGATCTGCTCTCAGCTCCCTCTCCCCTCAAGCCAACCATCCCCAGGTAGCAAAAGGCCTGCAGAAGGCAGAGATACCTACCTCATGACACAATGATGGCTTAGGCCTCACCAGAAGGGGTGAACATAGAGGCAGGGAAAGATAACAAATACGTTTTTGTTTTTTCCTAAAGATCTGTAACTCTTGTATACTTTAGGAGGAAATGTTACTGTGATTAAGAAACTCCTGTTGCAAAGCCCGTGTTCCTTGCTTTAACTGCCACCTGGTTCCTGCAGGATTAATCTGTAAACCAGAGCACCCACAGGTAGGTGCTAGGGGAGCATGAATAAGTGACTGGGGAGGGATGGGAAGTCCCAGCACTGGATTTGGAGCCCAGGGCGGTTGCACTATGGAGTCCCACATCCCAAGGAAGGATGACAGATAGTGACAGCACAACCAGCCTTAGAAACAGTGCCTGGAGTCTGCCCAGAGCCAGCTAGCTTGGAAGCACGTGGGATCCAAAGACTGGGTCCAATTACAACAGACTGGTGATGGTCCACTAGAGGGATTCAGCCAAGTATGAGTTTAAGCATGTGTACAGTAGAATGATTTTACTGACTTTACCTAGTCTCTCTCCAGACACTTCTACTCCATTGAAGAGCATATTGCCTTCAAAAGCTATTTATTTACTCTGGCACCTAATCAGCATTGGTTGGAAGTGTGGGGGAAGAAGTAAGAGTTGTGCTTTTATAGTTGCATAACTCCATTTGGCTAAGTATGGTAACTTACATGCAGAATGAAAGCCATTTCAAAATATGCTAGATCAGGACGCTAGCACAAAATGGCCATGTGCTGACACAATACAAGCCTTCTGGGGAGGGGAGAAGAGCACATCACCACCGAAAGGATTTGAGTAACCATGTAGTTGAGAGGGATGTTCAGTTTGTGGGCCTAAAATTAGATGAGCCAGCTGTATTTTGGTTGGCAAGTTACATTGTCATCACTCAGCCTACTTATAAAAGAACACAGGCAGACTACTCAAGTATGCAACAATTCTGCTGTAGGAATCTAGAAGGAATATCACACATGTGAAAACTCTGTTGTTGACTCACAGGAAAATAACAAGGGTGAAGGGAAGACAAAGTTATCCACGATTATGAAACAAACAGTATCTCAGATTTATTATTGTAGGGTAGTTTTAATGTTAAAGGCATTGTCAACTTTGGTATGCAAACATATCCTCCTTCAAAATTTGTAGTTTTCTTATTTCATTCTCCTAACGCTTTTTGTTTCAGCTGACTCACTAAAGTCTTTTTAAAGTCACGTTCTGCCATTACCCAAATATTACAACATGTTGGGATACATAGCAGATGTGCTTACAGCAGGAGCTGCAATCAGAGTCAAGCATCTGGAGCTTGCAGTCTGCCTCACGCTACATGCTTGCAGCTGTGGAGGAAAAAGAAGCTGCCATTAGAGGCCTCTGCAGATTAAGTGCTTGGGACTAGAGCAACAAGAAAGAAACTATTGTCAGTGACCTGACCAACTGTTCTACTAAAAAGGAGTGCTAGTGACAAGCTACTCAAATACCTGGCTTTGTCCATAACAGATGTTTTGGAGATTTGGAAGTTTTCAATAGCCAGGTATAGGATTTACATAGAACATATGGGAAACAAGTTCAGGAAGATACTGGCAATAAGGAGAAAAATGTAGGTAAACCAGTACTGGGGAGGTTGGGGGCAGGGTTCACAAGGAAAAGTAAACATCGGCCTGGGCCTTTATGGTTTTAAAGGGTGTGACGTTATTTGATTAAAATATGACCATATAGATCATTGTTGCAGCCACTGTTCTATATTTGCAACAAATCCTTGTACAAAATGTGGCATGTAAGATGTCTGTGGAAAGGTTATAATTTGCTGAATATAATTATGCTATTTGTACACATGTATCATTGTTGCATTTGAAGTTACGAGAATTGGCTCTATACTTCTATTTCAAAAGTTTGGGGTAACGCCCACAAAGCAGTTAGCCAGCACATTTTGGAGGGACTATTCAAACTGAATAACCCATCAAAAGGACTCATAACTCACAATGGACCATGGGAGTCGCCCATCTACACTGAGTGGACGTTGCATTTGAAATATAGGTAATGGTTTCCTGCAATGATTAAGCGAAATCAGGCATGCACAGGTAACTTGCCCATGTGACTCCAAACTCCCATCTTGTCATCTTTAATTTTCCATTAGTTGTGCTGAGGGCTTTATTCGAAACAATGGGTTTCCTTCCACATGGCAGAAGATATAAAAGGCCCTGGAAACCTCTCCATTTTGCCTCTTTTCTGCTCCAGCCTCTAGACTATGAACTTATACTAATGGGAGCATTCTAACCAAGGAATTGAGGACCTTCCAATGATTTGGACGCAGCCATAGACTTGACTTAAGCCAACAATTTATTCCATCATTGCTACAAGCCTGAACCAAAAACTTTGTAATTATTGTATGTATTTGATTCCTTTAAACAATTTTAACTCTCACCTTTAGATTTTAGATACTAAAGTATTGGCATCAGTGTGATTTTGGGGTAAGATCTAACTTATATTGACCCGGATGTGTGCCTAGTCCTTTGGGATCAGAAGAACCTTTTATTTGAAGAGATTGGTTTTAAAGAACCACTCATCTCTAAGTCTAGTGTTTTTGGTAATACAAGGACTGGAATAAAAGGAAACTGCCTTTATGACTTCTTGTTAGCCAGTGTGGTGAAACAGAAGTTTACTTTTGTTTCTGATTTGGTATATCCTGTGGGGGATTAGCCACCAGTCTTGTGGTGTATCTGCCCTACTTCTCAAAAGTATGTCCTGAATTTGGCATCCTCAGTTGTGACCCACTGAGGCATGGTTACAGTGGTAATTATTGAAGCCATAATTTTTGGTAAGAAGCACCAAGCACTAGTTTTTTTTCATGACATATGAGTAAGGGGCTGGTGCTTCTGGCCATTAGGGGTGAAGAAAGAAGCAGTTGCTGATCCTGAAAGGGAGGGAAAAATCATTTCCTGTGCACTAAGTATATAAAAATAGAGCATGAGAGAAAAGAGCATTTTAATACCCCCATCGATGAAAATATAGCTATAAATGAAATACTGTTCTTTGTAGAGGAGTAAGAGAGTGCATACAGGTTTTACAAGCCTTTGCTTCAGTCTTCACGGCTGAGGATGTTAGGGAGACTCCCAAACCTAAGCCAGCTTTTGTAAGTGACAAATCTGAGGAACTGTCACAGATTGAAGTGTCACTAGAGGAGGTTTTGGAATTAATTGATAAACTCAACATTAACAAGTCACCGGGACCAGATGGCATTCACCTAAGAGTTCTGAAAGAACTCAAATGTGAAGTTGCAGAACTATTAACTAAGCTTTGTAACCTGTCCTTTAAATCGGCTTCGGTACCCAATGACTGGAAGTTAGCTAATGTAACGCCAATATTTAAAAAGGGCTCTAGAGGTGATCCCGGCAATTACAGACCGGTAAGTCTAACATCGGTACCAGGCAAATTAGTCGAAACAATAGTTAAGAATAAAATTGTCAGACACATAGAAAAACATAAACTGTTGAGCAATAGTCAACATGGTTTCTGTAAAGGGAAATCGTGTCTTACTAATCTATTAGAGTTCTTTGAAGGAGACAACATGTGGACAAGGGGGATCCAGTGGACATAGTGTACTTAGATTTCCAGAAAGCCTTTGACAAGGTCCCTCACCAAAGGCTCTTACGTAAATTAAGCTGTCATGGGATAAAAGGGAAGGTCCTTTCATGGATTGAGAACTGGTTAAAAGACAGGGAACAAAGGGTAGGAATTAATGGTAAATTCTCAGAATGGAGAGGGGTAACTAGTGGTGTTCCCCAAGGGTCAGTCCTAGGACCAATCCTATTCAATTTATTCATAAATGATCTGGAGAAAGGGGTAAACAGTGAGGTGGCAAAGTTTGCAGATGATACTAAACTGCTCAAGATAGTGAAGACCAAAGCAGATTGTGAAGAACTTCAAAAAGATCTCACAAAACTAAGTGATTGGGCAACAAAATGGCAAATGAAATGTAATGTGGATAAATGTAAAGTAATGCACATTGGAAAAAATAACCCCAGCTATACATACAATATGATGGGGGCTAATTTAGCTACAACGAATCAGGAAAAAGATCTTGGAATCATTGTGGATAGTTCTCTGAAGACGTCCACGCAGTGTGGTGCGGCGGTCAAAAAAGCAAACAGGATGTTAGGAATCATTAAAAAGGGGATAGAGAATAAGACTGAGAATATATTATTGCCCTTATATAAATCCATGGTACGCCCACATCTCGAATACTGTGTACAGATGTGGTCTCCTCACCTCAAAAAAGATATTCTAGCACTAGAAAAGGTTCAGAAAAGGGCAACTAAAATGATTAGGGGTTTGGAGAGGGTCCCATATGAGGAAAGATTAAAGAGGCTAGGCCTCTTCAGCTTGGAAAAGAGGAGACTAAGGGGGGATATGATAGAGGTATATAAAATCATGAGTGATGTGGAGAAAGTGGATAAGGAAAAGTTATTTACTTATTCCCATAATACAAGAACTAGGGGTCACCAAATGAAATTAATAGGCAGCAGGTTTAAAACAAATAAAAGGAAGTTCTTCTTCACACAGCGCACAGTCAACTTGTGGAACTCCTTACCTGAGGAGGTTGTGAAGGCTGGGACTATAACAATGTTTAAAAGGGAACTGGATAAATTCATGGTGGCTAAGTCCATAAATGGCTATTAGCCAGGAAGGGTAAAGAATGGTGTCCCTAGCCTCTGTTCATCAGAGGATGGAGATGGATGGCAGGAGAGAGATCACTTGATCATTGCCTGTTAGGTTCACTCCCTCTCGGGCACCTGGCAGTGGCCACTGTCGGTAGACAGAAACTGGACTAGATGGACCTTTGCTCTGACCCGGCACAGCCGTTCTTATATGTGAATTAGAGATCATACCACATTTTGCATCTGATCCACCCCAGGTAATTAAAGACAAACTGGAGAAGTTGCATAAACAGAAAATGAATTTACTTTGTATGTCAGTTTGAAGCTTAGTCAACTTCAGAAACTGAGCTGAATGTTGCCAATTTGTGACTTTGCAATACTTTCTCTTTTTAATGTTTTCTTCTTTGTTGCTGTACAAACAGAAGATTAAGGCCCAGATCAGACTAACATATGTACCAGTGAAGACTCATATGTTCCAATAAATAGGGTTTGCACCAGTGGCGCTTAAATGGCATAAATGCTATGTAAAACACTGGTCACATCATGACTTGTTAGTTTCACTGATTATTCAGGTTAACTGATGATGTGAGGCTTGATATTCTTCTTATTTGTAAAGTTAACCTACATCTAACTTAAAGATGCATTTTCTCTCCAAAAGCCAAAGGCCCTGTCATTTCTTTGCCATATTTTCTCAAGGCTTATCTCACTACTTAGATTGTTAAACTAGCACAATGACTACTGGTATTTTTTCAAGAATATAAATGTTTGACAGTTATAGATACGGTGCTTTCTATGTGGCATTCCATCAAGATTTTATTTGTTCACAGCTTTCTGCAGGAGGGGACACTAAGAAGAATACTGTTTCAAGTCAGTCCCTTTAAAAAGCCACCAAATTAACAAGCAATTTATGTTAAGAAAGAATTTAATGTCAGTAAGGAGAAGTTTTATGCATTCATAAAACTGATTAACATCACAGCCAAATGTATGCCTATTGACAAATTCAACGTCTATCCTAGTTAACTGCTCAGAGATGTCTCACTTTATTATTTCCTTATATTACAAACTAAGTGTGTGACATTTCAAAAACTATATTTTTTGTAAATAATTTTTACCAGGACATCCAATTCTAAAAACTCATTGATGCTTCTTATTACAGTCAATTAACTTAATAGTTGTCACAGATAAAAGTTTTGCAAAAAATTTCAGAGGTAGATGTTTTTCTGAATTCCAAGTAAGAATCCTTAATTTCTTTGCATTTCCAACATATACCTTTCACAAAATCACCTCAAATAGACAAGGTTACTCAGTTTCACATTGTGTATTTACATGAAGAGTATCAAACTCCTACAGAAAAATCTTGAACATATACATAGGGATAGACCTTCAACAGGCTTAAATTGTCACAGATGCTCGATTGACTTCAGCAGATTTCTGGCAGCTTACGCCAGTTGAGGATCTGCCAGGAACTCAGGTGGAAAATTAACCTGTTGGGTTCAGTTTATAGATGACTGTTCCAACAACTAGTGAAGTGTAGCGCAATTTTCAATACATAACAGTATTCTTTAACAGACAATCAGACCAAATAGATTTTCCAAGCTCTCTCAGATACTGTGGCTGACTGAGAGAGATTTCTCCAAAGGGGTAGACCTGGCCAGGCATACTGAAGTTTTGAGGGGAGAATGTGGTCAAGAATTTGAGTTGGTCAATAACCAAAGTCCTGGCAGCTATGTTCAAAACTATGTCATCCCATTATAGCATGGGGTATCACGTGTATCACGAAATTCAAGAAAGCAGAGTATGAAGGGAAACTGAAGACAACACTTTGATTTGACTTTACCTTACAAGAGGGAACAAGTTTCAGCACTCTTTTAACCATTGTAATAGAGGTTAACATAAAAAGGAACAGGTCCTGCACGTTGAATATTACACAATGCCCAATCAGGCTGACAACACTGGGTACTGGCCTTTGATATTTTCTCTCCAGATACTGGTCAAGGTTCCTATACTAAAGGGACTGCGTCCTGGCATGATTAGTAGCACCCTGTTCACTGATGCTCTCCAGCATGAAGAAGGCCTCAGGCTCAGCTATGAGCAATTAAACACTTTCTGTTGGGAATTATGAGTACCTAGGTGGTAGTTACTGGGCTAATGATGTAATTGAAAGGATGTAAGTGGAAGAAAGGGAAGCTCAGAAGGAAAGCTTAGAGGGTGAGCCTGGGCTGAGGAATAAGGACTGTGGGGAAGCCCCATCTTGCTCTAAGCCTGCATTATACTGTGTTATTTTGCAAGGAAAAAATAAATACACAAGTGGTGAAAAGATAACCTGGTGTGTGAGACACCACATGAACTGGTCAAGCAGTTAAACACTGGCTAGTGAAAGAGATTCCCAGTGACATGGACAATGTCAGGCTAAACATCCATGTGTTTTTTTACAAAATAAATGCTTTGTGTTTATATTCTGAGTAATACCTTTAGATTAAAGTTAACAATTAAAAAATCTTATTTTTCACCATGTAGCTATTTGGCCTATTTTCATTGCCTAAACCGAATTAAATGAAAAATTAAGTCAATTTCACTTTTAGATACTCATGTACCAGCACAATATAACATGGTTTAGGCTACAAATTCCGCAGAAGAATATATCCAAAGAAAAAAAAAATCACAGCTACTTTGTGTCTAGTTATTTTTATTGGGAACATTTTATAGATTTTGGAACAGTAAGTTTTCAACAAGTTAAATCTGAAACCAAAATCTGCGTCATAACTAGGTATGTAACTACAAGGTATAAGTAGGTATGTAACTACAAGGTATAATTTAGGACCAGCCAGTTAACAACATAGGTAGTCTGAGAGACTGGAAACAAGAAAGCAAGTTGTTTTGGGAATCACGTAAAAGGGCCTGATCCTGCAAAAGAACTGTGTGTGCACAATACCCACTGGCTACAGAAAAAGTTGAAAGTATTAAAAACCTTGCAGGAGACTTTCACTACCATAGAAAATCGGATCCCAAATCTGCATCTTAAGTAAACTGTCTTCCTCACCTATAAACAAAAGCAGTACAAATGTTCAAGACAGAAAAGGGATGCTATGCTTCCAAACATAGTTTGAAATGTTTGTTTTGTTTATAGAAATGAGTTACCACTTTGGATACCTTTTAACAGGCGTTATATTTTCTCTTTGATATAATTAGGGAATAAATTTCTGCCACTTGGATTCTTAATAATTATAAAGTTTTTATAGCTATCCTTAAATATTGATTGCAATCCATGTTTTATAACAAGTTTTTGATATAAGGTACCTTATCCGTTTGATAAGCAAGCAGCAGTATAACTAAACTAATTACAACGGACCAGCAGACATAGGGTATATCTACGGAGGGATAAAAGCCCTACGGCATGACTGTGGCTGGACAAGGCCAGCTGACTTGGACTCCCAGGGCTCAGGCTGCAGGGCTAAAAATTGCAACATTCGGGCCTGGGTTGGAGCCCGAGGTCTGGGACTCTCCACCGTCACAGGGTCTTATTGCTCAGACATCGACACAGCAATTTTTCAGTTCCACAGCCCAAATGCCACCAGCCTGAGTCAGCTGACCTGGGCCAGCTATGGGTTTTCTTATCCCTGGGTAGACATACTCAGAGGCAAATGAGTATTACTTCCTGAATAAATTTCCTAGCTTAGACAGTAAAGCCAAAAGCCAAGATCACACAAATAAAAGTCAAATAACTCTTTAAGTTATGTTTTTGCACTCTTTTGCACTAAATTGTTCAAATGGATTCTACATTTCTCGTTGTCCTCAAATCAGGATTGGACATCTTTCCGGAAGATATGCTGTAGTATAACAACTATTGGGCTCACTACAGAGGTAAGCAGTATGGTGTGGTATACAGGAGGTCAGACTAGATGATTTAATGGTCCCTTCTGACCTTACCTTATTAATATCAAGATTTTTCCTTCAGTACCGTACTATCAAACACGTAACTGTTTCATAGTAAATGTGAAGTCTCTACAGTTATCCTTCGAATATAGGCAGGGTAGCTGTGTTAGTCTGGATCTGTAAAAAGTGACAAAGAGACCTGTGGCACCTTATTAGACTAACAGATGTATTGGAGGATAAGCTTTTGTGGGTGAATACTCACTTCATCGGATGCATGTATTCACCCACAAAAGCTCATGCTCCAATATGTCTGTTAGTCTATAAGGTGCCACAGGACTCTTTGTCGCTTTCTAATGTATTCATTTCTTCCCAGTCCTCTGTGCTCAGTGCCTAACTGTGTTTACAGAAACACTGGAAATGTGTGCTCAAGTAAATAAATGTTGAATTACGGTCCATGTGCTATACAAGTAGGTGTGACATCAATGCCAAATGAGTTTGCACTTAATTAGAGATACAAGGTTGGTTAGGTACTCTCTTTTATTGGACTAACTTCTGAAAAAGACAAGGTTTCGAGCCATACCGAGCTCTTCTTCAGGATGAAATATTTGCTGCTCCTATCACTATACTATTAGATATTCCATTGTTTCATTTCAGAGAGTTAGCAATCTATTGGGTTTTCTTAAGAAGCCTCAGAGGGTAGGTGGTTATCATTCCATACGCTATTTTTGGAGCCTGTTTGCCTTATCAAGACTGTCGGAGCCCAAAGGCCTCTGGCCTAAGATGGCGTCCGGACGGACCTAAGATGGCATCTGTATGGCCAATTGTCGGCCATCTTGGGATCACACTGGTACTGCGTGCAGCACCGTAGTGCTGTGTGCAACCTTAGAGGGCAGTGTGCAGATTCCCGCTCTTTTTGCCTGGTCACCTAGAGGTTAGCCTAGGGCCGTGTGCAGTCTCCTGCTCTTCTGCCCAGCAACCCAGGGGTCAGGTTAGTACCGTGTGCATCCCACCTAAGTGCCTTGTGCAAAGGGGCCCAGTCTGACCAATCGTAATACAGTTCACAAGGTCAGATTAGGGTTGTGTGCAAACCTGTGCTAGTGTGCTGTGTGCAGCTTCTAGCAGCTTCCAGTGTGCCGTGTGCAAACTCTGCCCACGTAGGGGGCAACAGCTCGGAACCTGGAGCTAGGGACCAATCAAATCTCGCCAGGTGTAAAACAGTCCCTGGAATAAAACTATGCCTCAAGCCAGGGTCTGTTGGGAGTGTCCGTTAACTGACTGAAGGACCTGATCAACCCTTCAGCTGGGGGCTCCCCAGGTTATAGCTGGCTCGGGACGTGTGTTTTATTTCATTTCTTGGGTTCTGCCCATGCTACTTATTTGATTTCTTGGGTTCTACCCATGTAATTATTATTTCTTGGGTTCTACCCATGGATTTATGATTTAGCAACGGTATTTTTCTACGGATTTTTGCTACGGATTACTTATCTATTTCCCCGGATCCGATATGCTTCTCGTGCCTGTTCTGCTGGTCAGCTGCGTCTGGAATATGGTACTCATGTGTTAACTGTCTGTGCTTTGCCTAATCTTCCCCCTTGCTCTTCCTTGTGTGTTTGGTATACCACTGTGTACACTGCCTGTCATAGAGCTCTGTGTATCTTGTCTGTGATAGAGCTCTGTTTATGCTGTCTGTCATAAGAGTTCTGTGTATCTTGCTTGTCATAAGAGTTCTGTGTATCTGGTACCATAATTAAGTTGTTGTAAAGAACTGCTATTCAAGCTAATTTGAAGTCTATATTTGGTTAAGTGTGCACACAAATCAATTCAATTCAGTGTATTTGTTTATCCTTTTGCCAAAGCAGTTAATTGTACAGTGTTTAATTGTGTTGTTGCATGTAAATAGCTTGGTTTGAACTTGTGTACAGATTTTTGGTGTGAATAGTTTCTGTCAGTTAGTAGAAGTGCTCCTCCCCAGCCCAAGTTGTCATTTTCTCCCCATTAATAAACTGTCACTTGGTGTTTCAACTTGCCAGCTGTCTGGCCGTGTTTTCCTTTCCCACTGGATCAAAAAGAACTTTACACCGGTCCCGCCTTCTGGGAACGGACAAAGACTAGTTCAGTGCATGCTCTATTCTTTACCAAGTTTGAGGGTTTGCTTGAAAAGAGAAGTTAATAATGACAGATCTTGATTTTACCAAATCAGACATAAAACAAATTATTACCATAACTGAGTCATATTTAGTGCACCAACTCACAGATCTTCATATGGCAGTTGCAATCTTGGAAGAATTAAAGAATACCAGGTTAAAGAAAAATCACTTGAGATGGACAGGTAGCCTATTTGTACTTCCCAATATGTGTCTGCACACACACTAATTATTTCCTCTAGATTTATGTATTATTCTACACTTTAGAACAAGCACTGTATAGCTTTGAAAAACTATAACAACATTTATCAGTCAAGTCAAAAATGAATTAATCCATTCTTTATCGTTGTGATATTCAGAATGGATTGAGATGATTTAAATGACCAAGTGGAAAGCCTCAATTTAAAACCACTGATATTAAATCAATTTTTCCTTTTGTGTTTCAGTTATTTTCTAAAGAAAGTGCATTCTCACTGATTGATATATCCATTTTAATATGTTGATTTACAACAAGAGAGAGCCTTTACACTCAATTTGGCAAATCTTTTTGCTACCGAGGAGGGTACACTATAACTGTATACATTTATTTACGGAATAATATGGCCTAATATCTTCAGATTCTTATTAAATTGTACATTTGAGTATGTTAAGAAACAGTGAATGATATATTGCTTATTTACTAGATAATTTACTTTTTGCTCATATTTGAATCAAGCTGCATAAGGATGGTAACTGGAATTTAAGGAAACACACAAAACAGCATATAAAATGTATTTGTATTAAACAAAACAACCTTAAACATTTTATTAAGAGAAGTTTATGTATCAAAACATGTTTCACTTACAATTAAATGATTTATTAAACAGAGGGGATTAACTGTAGTCATTGAAGTAAACTGATTATTTCAGGGCAGTCTGGGAAAGTTTTCAAACATGTCTAAGTGAAAGTGACAAGAGCTTAAGTTCCTGGTCTTGCCTAAATCTTGAAAATGACACAATCTCCTAAATTACTCAGACTGACTTATTGTGCCAGATTTACAAAGCTTGACCTCAAAAGTTAGACTCAGGGGTAAACATCTAAGTTTTTGACAGAGGCTTATGGATTCAGTATATATACTTTTTATGCAAATGTTTTAAGAGAAGTTTAGGTCTTAACACATTTTGTATTAAATTCAGATTTTATTTTAAACAGGTTTATTTTAAAAAAGAAAAATATAATTCAATCCAAAAAGTCTAATTTAAATAAAAACAATCCAATTTTTAATTAAAAAAATAATCATTGCTTTTTATCCACCTTGGTGATATTTTAATCATCTGTTTTAAAACAAAAAAAAGTTATGTACCCAATGTAAGGCATCAAAGAATTTTGCAAGACCCTACCTAGTCTTACAACTGGAGCCATGAGAGTGGGCACCAAGAGGATACAGAGGTCAACTAACTGATTGCCGTATTTGGCATTAGGAAGGAATTTCCCCTCAGATATTAGCGGGGGCGAACGGGGTGGTGCTTGCCTTCCTCTTCAGCATGGGGCCTGGGTCATTTGCAAGCTTAAACTAGTGTAAATGTGCATTCTCTGTAACTTGAAGTTTTTAAATTATGATTTGAGGACTTCAATAACTCATCCAGAGGCTATGAGTCTATTATAGGAATGGGTGAGACTAGATGATCATGAAAGTCCCCTCTGGTCTTAGTCTATGAGTATAACTCATACGAACCCAAATTCAAGATCAGAGCCCAAAAGCCAAGGAATTAGGTCCTGAGCCTACAAACACTTAAATGTGCACTTAACTCTATCACTATTGCCAACATCAAGAGTTCAAATATTATGAGTTAGACCTCAAAAATTATCAGAATGGGTTAAAAGGTTTTGTTTGTTTTTAACTGAGTTCATTTTATTTTCTGGCTTCTAAGCTTCCACCATAGAATCATAGAAGATTAGGGTTGGAAGACACCTCGAGAGGTCATCTAGTCCAGTGGGTTTCAAACTCTTTTTCTAGCAACCCAGTTGGAAGAAAATTGTTGATGCCTGTGACCCAACGGAGCTAGGAATGAGGGGTTTGGAGTGAGGGAGGGGGCTCTGGGCTGGGGCAAGGGGTTGAGATGCAGGGTTGGGGCATGGGCTTACGTTGGCGGCTCCTGGTCAGTGCCGTAGCTGGGGTGCTAGAGGCAGGCTTCATGGCTGTCCTGGCACCACGGACCATGCTGCGCCCCAAAAGTGGCCAGCAGCAGGTCCTGCTCCTAGGCTTCTGAGGCACAGCAGCCAGCAGCTGGTCTGGCTTCTGGCCACTTCCGGGGCACAACGCTGTGTCAGAACAGCTAGCATCGTTGATGAGACTTTTAACGGTCCAGTCGGCAGTGCTGACCAAAGCCGCTGCAACTCAGTACCTTCCATTCCACGACCCAGTACTGGGACGCCACCTGCAGTTTGAAAACCACTGATCAAGTCCACCCCCCTGCTCAAAGCAGGCCAATCCCAATTAAATCATCCCTACCAGGACTTTGTCAAGTCATGACTCAAGTCATGTTTCCACATTTTTTTCCTGCAACCATGAGGGCTAGAAACTTGTTTTAAATAAACAGTGAGATTCTCGACTTCAGGAGCTGTGGTGTTAAGAAAACAAACAATCACAAGATTCATGATAGTTCAGAAACTATTTCAATGAATGTACTTAATCATGAGTGTGAATGTCTGCACAATCTGGGTCCTATACCAAGTTCCAGACACTAATCATTTTGTCCCCTCCTCTATTAAAGTACACGTAAATTTCAATGATACCTATTCTCCATTTGATTTACATACCACAACAATGGTACACACACTCAAACTGTTTTGAATAAACTCAAGTTTGAAACTTGTGTACTGGTGAGTATATTTCAATATACACTGTATATAAACCATGCCTGTAGATTAAACATTTAAATATTATATTTGTTATGTATTTTATTGGTACACATGACACATCACTGTAAATTTCAAGGGTTATACTTAATTAAAGATAATAACTAGGGCTTTGATAATGCAATAAGATCTATACAGACAGGCCTCTGCCCCTACTTTAGGACTATGTAGGGAAACTTGCACTGACCTGTGCACATCACACTGCAAGACTGAGGTTGTAGGTCAGTTGCCTGTACAATAATAGAATTGTGTTTGCACCCACAGACAAATTTACCAAACAATTTTACCTAGATGTTTAATAATGAAAACAAATGCCAATAATTGTTTACTGAGGAAAAACTGCTGAGAGAGTCAGAACACAGACGTCCAATATCCAAAATTACCATAATAGCTCCCCTAGTACAAAAAGCATAACAGCTGGGGATATTTTGATCCTACAGCTGTCCAACACCTATTACTGGCATAAACTGGATAGAAACTTAAAAGTTATCAACTTTTATTTAAAAACGCATCCTAAAACTATTACAGTACTTAATGGATGGTGAACACCCATTGGGAAAAAACCAATCACCTCTATGCATGCCAGAGAACTATTAAATGCAAATTCCTGGGGAGGGGACACCTATCTCCTTGTTTTTAAATGGTTGTTTGAAACATGAGTGGAAAACAACAGCTGCCTACAAGAATTAGAACACTATGTGCACTTCAACTGCTTGTCTTTCCTTTTTCTACTCAGTTACAATCCCTATTTTCGGCTCTTTAAAACAAAGCAGATGATGACGTCTCAGGGTAATGTGTGCGCAATGCTTTGAAGGGGAAGAGCACTAGTTCTCTGCCAAGCTTTATTGTCATTGCCTAGAGCAATTAACAACCTCCAGGACCGTGCCCAGGTAGCAGAGGTCACTGTACCTGGATTGTTGCTCCGACTACACGTCCACGGGAACCCGCAGACAAGTGCAAGATTAGGGTTCCCGGCCCATGACTCCCCGCCCCGCATCAGGGTGATGGGGGGGATCATGTTAGGGCAGGGCAGGGCCGCCCCCGCTGCGGGGTGTCTGCACTGTGCAGGCTGCCCCATTCCGAAGTGCAGCAAGCGATGAGACGAGCCGCGGACAGCGTCAGGGCCCCGGGCGGGGGAGCCCATCACATCGCCGCCGCCGCCCTGGAGACAAGCCCTGGCGGCACCACAGACGGGGCAGCGCCCGGGGCAAAGTGCAGCGGGGGCGGGAGGGCGCGGGGTGGGCACGGACGGGCACCTCTCCCTCCCCCGCGGTTCCAGCCCGATCCGGGCGGGCGGGGGTCTCGGGCTGCTCGGCGGGGAGAGGGGCGCCGGGCCGTACCTTGCTGAACACCTCCAGGTCCTCCTCGTCGTCGTCAAAGGCCAGCTCCGCCGGGGAGACGGGGGGCGGCGGGGCCCGCGCTGCGCCGGGAGGGCCCGGCCGGGGCGCAGCGGCAGCAGCCCCTCCCCCGCCAGCGGGGGGAGAGCCGGAGAGCGGCCGCTCCGGTACCGTGTTCTCAGCCTCCATCCCTCTGTGGCAGCCCGGCCGGCGGCCCCTGCGATTGGCTGCCGAAGCCCGCCAGCCCCGCCCCGCCCCGCCAGCCGCACGCACAGTGCGCAGGCCTGGAAGCGGCGGCGGCCGGGCCCAGAGGCGGGGAGAGGGGCAGCGGCGCGGGGGAGCCGGGGACTGAGGGAAGAGACGTTTCACGGAAAGGGGAGGGCGGGGCGAGCAGACGGGTCTCAGGGACTGGCGAACCTGCCGCGTGTGCGCTTTGCACGCTGGCGGCGCCCGCGCTGCTGCTGGTGGGGTGAGGCGAGGGAAGGAGCTCACCCACCCGGGCTGGGCTGCAATCCGGGAGCCCGCAGGCGGCAGAGCTCCCCGACGGGTGGGTGGGGAGCAGACCGCCGCCCCAGCAGCGGGCTAGGCCGCTCCCAGCCTCTGGCGGCTGGGCACTCCAGGAGTCATGAGCCTGAAGTATCTCTGCAAGGGCTGGCAGATAGCCTAAGTGCTATCAAGCCTTACTGAAGAAGAGCGCAGTGTAAACTCGAAAGCTCGTCTCACCGCCAGAAGTTGCTCTGATGAATACAAGATGTTACCTTCCCCCACCTTGTTTCGCTAGTAAAGCCTTGCAGGCAAGCATGTAGAACTGCCTCTCCTTCACTAGCGCCAGCCATTTCTCACGTGCTTTTATGTGCAAACAGGCTGAAAACACCACGTTCGTTCTGTAGTTTATTGATAAATGTAGCTAATGTTGCATGTTTGGTCCAAGCAGTTAGCTAATACTTGGGGGCGTGTTAGGGCTGTTTCCATTAGAAGGAAAAATTGATGCTGCAAGTGGAGGAGGGAGGTTGGTGTGATTTGTTTATTTACAAAAAATGTAAACACAAAGTCATGTTTCCCAAATCACCAGTAGAAACAAACGTCAGCAGGCATCTTTTCTCAGCAATCCTCAAGTGTGCTTCTCAGGGAGCGCTATGTCTACCGAGTCCTATTTCTTTGTCATCTCAGCATCACACTCACATCTGCTCCTCTGGCTTTCTGCCACTAACACAAACAGGGTGGAAAACCATTGCCAATATTCTTTCCCCCGTGTTTCCAATTTTAAAAAATACCCTTATCCCACATGATTTAGCTCTGAACTGCCATGAGCCTTGGGCAATCCCTCTGTTGTTTGAAGCTGTATGTGAAGGGGCTTAATTGCTCTTCCCAATGAACCTGAGAGAGAGTACTTGGCACAATCACTTGACTTTAGGAGGTCAGGAGTTCTTTGGATCAAAGACTCACTTGATAGTAGCCAGCCATCACTACTTTTCACTATAGCAATGTATTACATTATATGCATGTATTATATTATTATGTACAGGGGGGTGAGGGATAGCTCAGTGCTTTGAGCATTGGCCTCGTAAACCCACAGTTGTGAGTTTAATCCTTGAGGGGGCCATTTAGAGATCAGCAAAAATCTGTCAGGGACAGTACTTGGCCCTGCTGTGAGGGCAGGGGACTGGACTCAATGACTTTTCAAGGTCCCTTCCAGTTCTATGAGGTAGGTATATATCCATATTTATACCCAAAGGGGGATGTTAACATGAAGGTTACAAAGTCCAGCCCTCAAAAATTAGAAAATGCTAGTATTAAGGTTACTTATGCAATCTTAATTCAGGGACCTTTTGTTCATGCATTATGTTATAGTCTTTAATTACATAACTGCATTTCCACAGATCCCTTGCCTCATTCAATGCACAGGTTGGATGGTGCTTTGGGAATGAATCAGGGTTGTATTGAGAAGGAGGCTATTACCTATAGAACCCCTGCCTCCTGTTGCATTTGTTAGAAGGTCTGAAATGAGTAAGACAGAGGACCACAGGAAAAGAAAGGATGATTTCAAGGTTAAGGAAGTTGAATGCTGCCCTGTAGAATTGGATTCTCTCTCTCTTTGCCACAGGATTTCTATATGATGCTATAAGGAAAGGCACTTAAACCAAATTTCACTGCTGGCCACAAGCCACTAATTGCATGTGACTCATTTTCTGGATGCCCAGACACTTGGGCCAGATTTGTAGAAGTCCTGAGCACTAACAACTGCAATTGAAAAGTGGAGTGGAGTGGATTGGAGCAGTGTTTTGAACACATGAAGTGCTATAAAAAGGTGAAGTACTCAAAAAATTAGGCCCTAGATATTTCAAGTTATGTACCCCAATTTGGTAGACAATTTTCACTGTTTTTGCCTTAACACTCTTGTGCCTCAGCTATAAAATGGGAATAATAATACCACCTGATCTGATGGGTGTTGTGGAGATAATTTATTCATATGTGATGCACTCAGATATTATGGGGAGAGTACCATAGAAAAGACCATGAGGAAATTAATAATTCCATATTCAGTACTGTATATTAAATGTTATCTTGATCCACAGTCAATGAAAAGAATAAAAATAAACATAGAATAATACTGATTCACTGAATGAGGTAGAGGTCTGTGGAAAAACATCTTGTAATTGGAGACTATCATAATGCAGACTCACCCTTAATGCTGGCATTTCCTGATTTTTGATGGCTTTACATTGCAGTCTGAACCATGTTGTTTTAATGTCGTTTTTAATATAATTTCCTATTTAAAATAAACAAATGGTTAAAAAACCCACAGAAATTCTACCATGTGGAAACATATTGACCCTCAGCTTGGGTCATGAACAAAGTTCAAACTTTTATACTCAGCATAGACCTCTTGAGAGAGACAGAGAAATAACTGGTATTAGTAGTAGGTGGTTGTCCTCTGTAGAACAACCACTAGAAAGGGATGAGACACATTTTTTCAGGGGGTTTCACAACTGTTTGCTGACAGCAGAGAACTGTAGAGTGTCAGGACTCGTGGGTTCAGTTCCAGGTTCTGGAGGGGAGTATAGCTGCCCTAGGTCTGCTCCCCTTCCAGTCTGCTCCCCATCTTGTGGCTCTTGCGCCTCTGCTCCTACCCAGACCCCAAGAGCTCCTTCCCTTATGTTATTATTCAACATCCCCCAACCCAGCTACTGATTAAAGCTGGCTAATGTGAACAAGATGTTGGAACATTCCATCTTATTATTCTCAACCTGTATCAATGATAAGTATAGCTAGTCTATCATCTTTTCATTTCTCTTAAATATGAGTGGTAGGTGAGTTTTCTTTCTTCTTCAGTTTTCTTTTCACTAGTGTAGAATACATTGTACTGTGCCACATCCTGTATGTCTTTTGTACAGAGAAAGTACCTACATGCTGTAATTTCTAATTTGTTTATATTCAGAGATTATGCTGTAAAACAATATCAAAAAAACAATAAAAATAAAGAATTCCAGGCACAACACGTCAGCAGTTGAGAAGCCTAATAAACTAGGGGACAGTCAATCAGTGAGAGTATAAAACTGATATAAAGTAGTCTCAAATACTAAAGCTATCATGTGTATCATTCCAATTTTTCAAAGTTTTACCAGTCCCCTTGGTTCTTTATTTCTCTTTGACAGAAATTTCACAAGATATTTTAATTGGATTTTTTTTGTATTATAGCTTTTTTATTATCTCATTAATCAAGTTTAGCAAGACATTATATTTTAAAATTCCTGACTGGTAGTGTTTATCTTTCTAGATTTTATCTATATTTGAAGTACATTCTGTGAGGAAAAGGTATTCGTTGAACTTCACTTGAGGAAATTATACTCTCCCTGTACTTAAAACAGTTGTTTGAATTTTAATCATCATTTTCATCACTGATAAAAATCCAGAAGGCATGCTACCTACCATTGCTGGCTCCAGGCCTTCTATGATTCCTCAAAAAGGGGGTCACAGAATAAGGAGTAAAAATGAATTTAGAGCAGTATCTACTTCAAAGATGTTACCACTGGTATTTCCTCTGGATTCAGATGGGTGACTGTTAGGTATAGCAGCAGTTCCCTGGCTCCGTCGCAACCCATGTAGGCCCAGCCAGGTTTTGTGGGAAGGAGCTTCTACAGACTCCAGAGGAGGGAGGAGTTTGCTGCAAGTTTGCTATCCTTCTAACTTTGTAGGCTGAGTGATTGTATTATTCAGATATACTCTAGATAACATAAACAGAGAACTGCATTCAGCGGAAAGGATTTATGAGTTTAAAACACATCTCTGTGGATCTTTACTCTTCATCAGTTCAAACTATTCAGTGCATTTGCAAAGACCTATTTTCAGTAGGATCCTTGTATTCCTCAAGTACCTGGGACCTTCATGTTTAATTTAAGGCCACAAATTCCCACTGTGAACATCGTGGAATCAGCTTTTGGAAACATTTTCAGCAAGATGGTATCATAGCTGCCAGGAAGAATTCAGAATGCCAGAATTACTTGTTGTGACACTATGCCCCATATTCTTCACAGAGATATGCTTATGATATGAATATGGCATAACTAAGATATGTTTTATGCAAGATGGGTCATGTGAGGTATCATTGGAAAGATTATGATTTACTGAATGTGATTATCCAATTTATATGCATGCATCATTTCTGTTTCTGAAGTTAGAAATATTGACTATGTAATAATTACAACTGTGCTTTCACCTGGGGAATGCCCATCCAGACAGTATGCAAACAGCCTGGATGGGCCATTAGGAAGGACAATAGGACTTTAATGATACTAATCTCCCTCTTTCCTGAGATGTTTCCTGGGATGCTGCTTTGACACTGCAGGGTCATGTTATCACGTCACATGGTACCAGATACCATCTTGAAATGCTGGTATTTTTCCATATTACGAGGGTAGGGGTCAAACTAGGAAACAAAGGATTCCCACCATATGTAAATTCTATATAAGGTTGGGGAGTGAGTTAATCTTGTTTTTTCTCCACTGCCTCCCCTCCCAAGAAGGAAGACTGCTGAAAACACCTGAAGAAACAAAGGAACTAAACCAGGGTGGGAAAGGGCTGAGCCCAGGCTGGGAATGGTGTCTGGCCTGTGAAGGATGTACTTGGAGTTTTAAGCTGCAAGCAAGAACTGTTTGTCCACAAGGAAATTCTGCAACCTGATTAAAACAACATTTAGGGTGAGGAATTATTTGTAGCCAGTTTTCTGTAGTTTATTAAGCTTAGTTTATATGTTTTGTTTTATTTGCTCAGTGATCTGCTTTGCTCTGTTTGCTATCCCTTATAATCACTTAAAATTTACCTTTTGTAGTTAATAAACTTGTTTTTTGTTTATTCTAAAACCCAGTTTGTGGAAATCTTAACTGGGAGGGGGAAGCTTTTCATATTCACACTGAGGAAGGGGGCGAATTTCATGAGCTTACGCTATGTAGATCTCTCTATAGTGCAAGACAAGGTAATTTTGGGTTTACACTCCAGACAGTGTGTTCACCAGAGTGCTGGGCAATTCCCCGAGCTTTTGCAGAGCTGATTGCAGACTGTGGCTGGGTATGTCCCTACCTGTGTGTGTGTGTGTGTGTGTGTGTGTGTGTCCATGCACAGCAGGAGAGGGTGAGGGAGCCTAGGCTAGTGGAACAGGCAGGCTCAGGGGGACCCCAGTACATTAGGTGAAACCCCAGAACAGAGGTCCAACCCATCACACTTATGTTTTAAATTAAAATTCTGAATAGTTTGTGTTAAATATGTACTTTGTTCAAAGCAAATTTTGTATCCAGCATTTTGCAAGTTAAATCCATTTTCCTTTAGATCACCAAAGTGATTGTAGATGTGCTGCTGAAAGGGCCAACCTTATATAAGTAGTAAACCATAAATAATAACATCACTGATTCTATAGTCAATTGTCTAAATCTATATCTGTGTAGTTTCTGTATAGTTTATCAACCTGGAATCTTGTTTTTCTCCTATTAAGTTTGCATCCTACCTCAGGTGATTAATAAACGCCTCAGACATTCCACCTCAACTGCTTGAAAATTAAAAAATGTTCTCCCTTTGTGGGGGGAGGGAATCACAGCCCCCTTCCGAGGCCTGGAGATAGTAAAAAAGAGATGCAGTCTTAGGAAGCAATAAGAGGTGGCTATGCAGAGGGGAATCGCCAAAGAATATGAATAGAAGACCTAAAAGATGTTCATCCAACAAAAGGACAATACATCAGACTTATTTTCATGTCATGAATAATATTATTTCTGTGTATTTAGAAATTTCTTAATTGCTGTAATGACACTGTGAAATGTCCAATATCTTCAGGTCCTCCTATCCCTTAACACAGTAGAATGCACATGTGATTACTGAACCAGATGTGCCTATTTGTTCACCAGCAAAACTATTTTGTATAGCAATATTGTCAATATCACTCCTACTTGCATTTTTCCTCGCAGCTGAAATGGAATTCATGCCAGCTAGTAATCCCTTCCAGAGTTTTTGAACAAATTAAATTTACAAACATCCAAGCAGAACCAAACTATTCCTTCTTTCTCATGCGCAGGCTGCATGTGATCCCTTTAGGCCACAATACCACTTTGAATACTTAATGTTGGCTTGTCAGGTTTCACTGACTGTTCAGGTATACAGGCAGGGTTAAATCTTGTTTTATTTTATCTACTTTCTAACCAGGAATAGGGGGCCATAGAGGGATCAAATTGTTTCACTCTCTTGCACTGCTGAAGTGCAAATAATAAGCATATTAGTAAATCTGTTGACATTCAGCACCTTTCAGATGAGAAAATGTCCCTAGATTTGAAATACATTCAGAAGTGGAATTCTTGTCAGGGATCTATATAGTTCAAACAAAAGTCATTATGTTTTCACCAACAACTATTGCAGGGGATTAAGACCTGACCTTTATATTGTGACATTTATTACCGCCAATTCCATCTGAGGTTTCAAAACAAAGTTATTTGGGCTCAGTCCTCAAACTAAAACGAGTAGGATAATTGAAGCTCTGTAACAAGTTGTCAGCATGCTCAGATTTTGAACTACTAATTATGTTTGAGTAGAACGATAGCCATTCAACTCTTTATTAAAATTGGTTTAAGATTGGAAGGTTCTTTAACTGGGTCACTATAAAACAGCTAACCTCTCAGGCAATGGGTAACTTCAAGGTTTGTTTGTTTTTCATATTTTATTTTTCATTTTTCAATTTATACAAGAAAACATTAACAGACAGCCTGCATTTTTCTTACTGCCTGAGGGAAATTATAATGCATTGCAGCATAATCATGTTATCTGTTTTATAGCTGCAGATGATTTTTATGACATTGTAGATGTTTAAAGCCTTTGTTGAATCAATATCTCGAAGCTTGCCATCCTTTTAAGTTATGTGACGCTGCCAAATTTTAGACATGAAAGTATTCCAGGTAAAACGTTATTGGGTTCTATAATTTTAACAAGATCTAAAAACAGTTTCCAAGTTCACTGGAAGTGAAAACATTGATTTTTATAATGGTTTACACTTTTGTCAAATGGAGTCCATCCATTTAAATCCAACATCTGCTCTGCTGCTGAAGGAACGGTTTCTTGTTTTCCACGTAATTGCAATTCTCATTTTTTGATGAATAGTATGTTTCATAATCTATACATTCAATCATTAAATACAATGTTGTCCTCCAGTCCAGAAGATACAAAGATATCAGATAACAATATTAATACTTAAATGGTTTATACAATTTACTTGATTCAGATTACAATATGTATACAGACATACATGAAAGAGTTCCTTCTCACTTTTTTACGTGTTAGAGACATCACTGTTTATGTTATAAACTGTTGTAGTGGGATATAGATATGTCCCATGATAGCATCCTACAATCTAATATTTGAGTAATTTCAAACACCTGATTCATGAGCTTAAGCACTATGTTCTTATAGTACAACTGTAGTAGGTGTCAGGATATTTTTAGTCTTCACACAATGTAGCTCAACCATTTAGGTAAAATAAAAGAGCTTTGAATACTGTAGCTCAATTTAACACATCTAACTAGGCTCTAGTTAGTCCAGACTGCTACAGCATGAAAAAGAAGACCCCAATATATATTATTATTATTTATTTAGACACGTTTATTGGTATTAATCCCCAAGCACACAAGTTCCTTGCATCTGTAATTAAATTATGAAACAGCAAAATACAAGACTTTGTACCTCAGTTCCAGTAAAGCACCCCACACCTTGCAGCCACACTCATTCCATAACAAAATCCTCCAGCCAAACTCAAAATTGTGAACAGATTACAAATTAAGTCTTATATTAGGCCCTTAGTTCCAGGGAAACACTGGAGAAAACAGGTTCTGGAGGTGTAGGCCCTCCACCAAGAATGCTCTACCATCAGCTAAGGGGAGTTTGACAAGAGATACTGACAGTGAGAGCAAACTGCTGTTCCTACAATAAGAAAATAGGCAGTTTCTGAGATAACCAGTTTCCAGGCCATTTAGTGCTTTTCAGAGTATAACCACCACCCTGAATTGCATTCTGAAATGAAAATATAGGCAGAGTATGAGAGTGGAGAACAGGTGTTATGTGCTTACAGTGTCTCACCCCTCACTCAAAAGTGAGGCTGCTGTATTCTACTAGCTGAAGCCTTCAGGAATTTTTAGACTTGCATTGCAGATACAGTTTGTTTGGAACACTAGAGGGAAAGGATGGCCTGTGGGTAAGACCTTGGAGTGGGGCTGCATTCAGTTCCTATCTCTGCTACAGACTCTCTGTATGACCTTGCACAAATCACTTAGGGCTTGGCTACAAAAGAAAGTTTTACCTTTACTTCTCGCAGCCGTCAGTGTTCCACCCCTGCTCCCATCACACCCTCCGTTCTGGTGAAGAATCGTTATGTGGCACTGGAGATGAAGGAGGAGGAGGAGGAAGTGAAGCCATGCACCCCTGAGGCTGAGAGGATCCCATCTCAAGACACGAGCTGAGAAAAGAATACACAGCTATGCGCTGAAACAGGCGGCACACTAAGTGGTCGAAACTGAAGACAAAACGAAGGAAAGCTTACACAATATTAAATGTTTATAGGAAAGCATTCATATGAAACAGATGACGGGCTGAGAATCCAATAGACTATTTGCTCGGGCCCTGCAGGGAAAAGAGGACTCAGAAGCAGTGGAAAGAATCAGAAAGGCCCACGGGCAATTTGAGTTGAAACTAGCAAGGGATGTGAAGGATATAGGAAGGGTTTTAAAAAGTATGTAAGCAACAAGAAGAGGACTAGGGATGTGTAAGGTCACCTTACTCAATGAGGCAGGATATCCTACGTGGTGGAAGATATGGAAAAGGCTGAAGTACTCAATTCTTCTTCACTTCAGTCTTTAGCGGGCAGGATCGACTCCCAGACTACTACAACGGGGAACCAGACAGGAGAGGAGGAGAAAGCAGCCCATGTGATAGAGATGCAGGTTAGGGAACTACTTAAAGACGTTATACATGCACAAGTCTATGGACTGCATCCGAAGTGCCTGAGGGAGTTAGCTGAATGTGATGCAGAAGCCGTTGACCATTATCTTGAAAATCATGCGAACAGGAGAGGGTCCCAGAGGACTGAAAAAGCAATAAGTCCCTAATCTTTAAGAAAAAGGTAAAGAAGATCCAGGGAACTACAGACCAATCATCTCACCTCAGCCCTCGGAAAACTCATAGACAGGTGCGAAGGAATCCATCCTGAAACACCTTAGAGAAAACAAGGTGATTCAGAACAGTAGCATGGATCACAAGGGTAAATCAGCCTGACCACCTGAGGCCTTTCTATGATGAGATTGACTGGACTGGTGGATTGGGGCAAAAGCGTTGATGTTATACCTTGACTTTAGAAGGCTTTGACAACAGTTCCCACAGCATTCCATCACAAAACTAAGGATATGGTTGGAGGACTGGAACTGTGAATGGATCAGAAAACTGTTGAATCAACCGGGCTCAGCGGGTAGGTACAATGCACACTCTCTAGTTGGCCAACCAGTAAAAACAAGTGGTGTGCCCCAGGGGTCCTGCTTAGGGCCGCGTCTTATTCAATGTCTCATAATGATCTGATGATGGGATAGCTTGCACATTAAGTAAATTTGCAGATGAAACCAAGTTGGGCGGGCATGGTGGACACGCTGGAGGCAGGGATAGGATTCAGGGAGACTTAGACAAATTGGAGAAGTGGGCCACAAGAAACCTCATGGAAAGTTCAAACAAGGACATACGATGCAAAGTCCTGCACTTAGGACAGAAAAACCCCATCGCACTGCTACAGGCTGGGACTGTTGGCGTAGTAGCAGTGCTGAAGAAAAGGATCTTGGGGTTACGTAGATGGAAAGTTGAACATACCACAGTGTGTCTTGTAGCCAAAAAGGCTAATAGCATACTGGGCTGTATTATAAGGATGTGCCAGCCATATCAAGGGATGTGAATTATTCCCCTCGTATTGCGGCACTGTGAGGCCGCAATCTGGAGTATTGTGTCCAGTTTTGGCGCCACCTACAAAAAGGATGTGGAAACAATTGGAGAGAGTCCAGCGGAGAGCAACAAAAATGATTGGAGGACTGAGCACCATGACTTATGAAAAGAGCGACTGAAGAAACTGGGCTTTACTTAGCCTGCAGAAAAGAGAAGACTAAGGGGGTTTGATAGCAACCTTCACTACTTGAGAGGGATGCTCCAAGGAGGAGGGAGCTAGGCGTTCTCATGGTGACGGAGGAACAGAACAAGAACAATGGTTTGAAGTTGCAGCTGCCGGAAGGCCGAGGCCTCAAGGGATGTGAAGGATAATAGGAAGGGTTTTACAAGTATGTAAGCAACAAGAAGAGGCTAGGGATGTGTAGGTCACCTTACTCAATGAGGCAGGTATCCTAGTTGGTGGAAGATATGGAAAAGGCTGAAGTACTCAATTCCTTCTTCACTTCAGTCTTTACGGGCAGGATCGACTCCCAGACTACTACACGCGGGAACGCAGACAGGAGAGGGGAGAGCAGCCCATGTGATAGAGGATCAGGTTAGGGACTACTTAAAGACGTTAGAACATGCACAAGTCTATGGGACTGCATCCGAGAGTGCTGAGGGAGTTAGCTGATCGTGATTGCAGAGCCGTTGACCATTATCTTTGAAAATTCATGGCGAACAGGAGAGTCCCAGAGGACTGGAGAAAGCAAATATAGTACCTATCTTTAAGAAAAGGGAAAAAGGAAGATCAGGGACACTACAGACCAATCAGTCTCACCCTCCAGTCCCTGGAAAAATCATGGAGCAGGTGCGAAGGATCCATCCTGAAAACTTAGAGGAAAAGGTGATTCAGAGCAGTCAGCATGGATTCACCAAGGGTAAATCAGCCTGACCACCTGATTGCTTTCTATGATGAGATGACTGGACTTGTGGATCGGGGGCAAAGCTGATTGATGTATACCTTGACTTTAGGTAAGGCTTTTGACACAGTTGCCCCACAGCATTCTTCATCACAAAACTAAGGAAGTATGGTTGGAGGACTGGACTGTGAGTGGATAGAAAATTGGTTGAATCAACGGCTCAGCGGGTAGGTATCAATGCACACTCTCTAGTTGGCAACCAGTAACAAGTGGTGTGCCCCAGGGGTGTCTTAGGGCCCGTTCTATTCAATGTCTCTCATTAATGATCTGGATGATGGGATAGCTTGCACATTAAGTAAATTTTGCAGATGGATAACCAAGTTGGGAGTGGTGGACACGCTGGAGGGCAGGGATAGGATTCAGGGAGACTTAGACAAATTGGAGAAGTGGGCCACAAGAAACCTCATGAAGTTCAAACAAGGACAAGTGCAAAGTCCTGCACTTAGGACAGAAAACCCCATCGCACTGCTACAGGCTGGGGACTGTTTGGCTTAGTAGCAGTGCTGAAGAAAGGATCTTGGGGTTACGGTAGATGGAAAGTTGAACATGAGCCTACAGTGTGCTCTTGTAGCCAAAAGGCTATAGCATACTGGGCTGTATTAGTAGGGGGGAGTGTTGCCAGCAAGATCAAGGGATGTGATTATTCTCCCTCTATTCGGCACTGGGAGGCCGCATCTGGAGTATTGTGTCCAGTTTTGGCGCCACACTACAAAAGGATGTGGAAACAATTGGAGAGAGTCCAGCGGAGAGCAACAAAATGATTGGAGGACTGGAGCACATGACTTATGAAGAGCGACTGAAGGAACTGGGCTTATTTAGCCTGCAGAAGAGAAGACTAAGGGGGATTTGATAGCAACCTTCAAACTACTTGAAGGGATGGCTCCAAGAGGAGGGAGCTAGCTGTTCTCAGTGGTGACGGAGGAACAGAACAAGAGCAATGGTTTGAAGTTGCCGCTGCGGAAGTCGAGGGGATATTAGAAAAAACTTTCTGACTAGGAGAGTGGTGAAGTATTGGAATGGGTTACCTAGGGAGGTGATAGAATCTCCATCTTTAGAGCTATTTAAAGTCCAGCTAGACCGCACCCTGGCTGGGATTATTTAGGGAAAATGGTCCTGCCTTTAGCAGGGGGTTGGACTAGATGACCTCGTGAGGTCCCTTCCAACCTTTTGATTCTATGATTCTATGATTCTATGATACCAGTTTAAATGGTGTAATTATACCAGTATAACTCCTTTGTGGACATTCTTATTCCAGTACGAGTGGCTTTTTTTTCAATTTAATTTAAACTCCTTTCCCAATCAATATAAACTGAGCCCAAAAAAACCCCAACACCCTCTTTTATACTAGAATTTAGTTCTTCATCCTTTTGTATGGTTTTTACAATCTTATGCTTTATGCAAAGTTGTTTATTTGAAGTTGGTCAACATACAGTTTTAATTAATATATTTCAGCTACTTATTAGGCCTGTATGACAGTTGCTTATTCAGTGCTCAAAAATCCTTAATCAAACTCTTTGACTGGCCATCTTGTATTGTTTCTGTTCCATGACTGGATGACCTAACCTACTTTTACCCATAAACTGAATTTCATTTACTCAGAACAAATTTCTCTTGGTTAAAATAATATTGCCTACTGACCCAAAATATGCTCTGGGAATATTTGTACAAATAAAATGTTAGTCATACAAGACCATTCACAAACAGCAAATAAAGAAGGAAGAATAGGCTGAATTGAAATCTAGTTTCTCTCATGAACAATTGACAGACATTATTTTACATTATTCATCCAGCTCTGACTGCAGTATTGCAGTAAAGTAGCTTTGAAGTTGTAAAGGTCTGGATCACTATGGTAAGGTCTGTAGTAGATGGAAATAGTCACAGCTTCTGCCAGAAATACACAAAAAGAGTATTATGTGTTACAGCTGCAACCTGATAATCCAGAAATGGGTCCAATATGATCCTGAGAATAAAGATTGAAATGGCAAATGTTGTACATACATCCCCACTCCCATAAGAGGCAACTCAGAACCCTGGCTTATTTATCTCAACCTGTGTTTCCTAAACTTGGGGTTCTGCTTGTGTAGGGAAAGCCCCTGTCGGGCCAGACCGGTTTATTTACCTGCCACGTCCATGGGTCTGGCCAATCGCGCCTCCCACTGGTCGAGGTTTGCTACTCCAGGCAAATGGGAGCTGCTGGAAGCGGTGCGGGCTGAGGGACGTACTGGCCACTGCTTCCAGCAGCTCCTATTGGCCTGGAGCAGCAAACCACGGCCAGTGGGAGCCACGATCGGCCGGACTTGCAGACGTGGCAGGTAAACAAACTGGCCTGGCCCACCAGGGGTTGTCCCTAAACAAGTGGCATCCCAAGTCTGGGAAACATTGATCTAGACGCATCCCCGGTACAACTTTTCTCTTGGCCACATTATTCCACTCAGTACAACTGTCATCTACTGAAAAAGCACAGCAAGCGTAGTATGCAGGTTCAACAAAAAGGACATATAAATCTGAGCATCATTTGTGTATTTGGACATTGCAACCTATATATATACATAAAGAACAAATGGTGGATAAAATGGAACTCGGAGAAACCCTACAAGGTGTTACTTACCCATTAACATCTTTGGGTACATCTCAGTCAGGAAATAACAAATCTGCTGACAGATGCCTCCATCCAGGACTCTGTTCATACATCTTACATAATTATTACTGCAAAGAGACTATTTCCTGCAAAGCAACTTGCAGCCACATATTACATCATCTACATGCTAAATTTATGGCTGAAAACAGAGTGGTGGGCAGGGCCGCCCAGAGGATTCAGGAGGCCTGGGGCAAAGGGGGAGCTGCAGCTCTTGTACTCACCTGGCGGTGGTCCAGGTCTTCTGCGGCATTTCGGTGGTGGGGAGACCTTCAGTCGCTCCGTGTCTTCAGCAGCACTGAAGGACCCCCAACCACCGAAAAGCCGCCAAAGACCTGGAGTGACTGAAGGGCCCCCCACCACCGAAATGCCGCTGAAGACCTGGACTGTCGCCAGATAAGGGCTCACGGGGCATTTCGGTGGCAGGGGGCCCTTCAGTCGCTCTGCGTCTTTGGCAGCACTGAAGGGCCCCCCTGCCGCCGAAATGCTGCCGAAGACCTGGACCACTGCTGGGCCAGGGCTAGCGGGGCCCTTGGGGCAAATTGCCCCACTTGCTCCCCCCCCTCCCCCGTGGGCAGCCCTGGTGGTGGGATTCAAGGACACCCATGAGATCAAGATGTAGCCAGCTATTCCAACACTATCTTATTATGGTAGGTTAGGGACAGAGTGATTTGCACTGAGTGATCATTAGAACAGAGGGTTACTACTGGTTGCTTAAGGGTCACTGGCAAGCTGCCTTTACAAAATTCTCTTAAAAGATTTAACAATTTGCCATATTACTGTCCACACCCATATTCAATGGTCCAAACCAATTTTACCAAAGAGTTGTAGGTGTTGGTCAATAAGCTTTGTAAATCAATCTGAGAGCCACAATAATAGTCCAATTAAAACCCGAGAAGTTATGATATTTTAAAAAACAGTTTTTCAGATAGAATCACCATATGCCCCTCTTCAGGCTCTTGATTCCTGGAGATTAGCTCTTTTTTGCACTCAAATTCCAACTTTCTACTTTAACAGTCAACATAAAATTGGGGTACTATAAGTGACCTAATTAATGCTTTAAGCATCACTTATAATAGTGGAAAATATGAGTGGAGATATTGGTATCGAATAATAGATGCTTTATCTCCTATAAAATATATAAAAAGCATATCTCACAAGACCACACTGCCCTGAAATCTCTCATTTTTAGCCCTAGCCTCAGTAAAATTTCCTCCTCCCACCCAAATATATACAGTATTAATTGTAAATGAAAGTAGTTAGAGGTCACACTTGCTAAAAATGTAACCTTTTGTTCTATAAGACCAGATTTTTTAAAAGTCAGTTCTAGATAATATGTTGTGAACTAGAGACTAGAATGTGAACTCTTCAGCTGATGAATGGAATTTCAATGTAGTATAAATGAAACTGCCAAAATGAAAATTGCAGTTGAAGGAAGTGAGCCAGCAGTTGAGCTATGATCAATACCCAGTTTAAGTAAACAATTGTAGTCTCCCACAGTTAGAACAAGATCCACCTAGTCTGACAGAAGTAAAATTTCTTGAGAGATAAATTCTGAATATACCTCGTGGACTCCTCTGAGGCCATTTGCAACAAATAACTCTCATTTTCACATCTCCTAGGCATGTCTCATGTAAGTTTATGCTGAGACAATCTCCAGTCCTTCCAAACAAATTGTACATCTTGGAAATACTGGAAGCTATGGAACAATGGTCACATGAAGTGAAAAGTGCTAAGGTTCAGAAGTGATCTAACGAAACTGCTTATAAATATTACAAAATACACAACATACCACAGGTAACGCTAGCTGTAAAGGCAAATCAGCAGTGTTTGCAATGTTTCAGTATGTAGTACCTTAATTAATATATGAAGTATTAAAAATGTTTCTCATGTAGTGTATTACATGAGAAAATTACAACCTTCTACACTGTAAAAATACCACTTCAGCAAAACAGACTGTTATATGATCTAAACTAAACTAAAACATTTAAGGTATTTTTGAAATCATAGTTTTGTCTAAAAAAATTTCTGGATTTCACATGGTCCACATTTTGCAGAAAGGCATTTTTTTTTAGTAAATTAACTGTGTTTAAATCAAATTTCTACAATGTGATTGAATTCTGCTGTTTTGTTATGAGATTTGCTAAAATTGTACAAAATAATACCAATACAATTTAAAGAAATGCTGCCATGTTGACATGCTAATGGGAAACTTATTAGCTTTAGGCTTGATCTTATATTCCTTACTTGGGCAAAAGTATCATGAAGTTTCCAACTGCTTCTAGTTCTCCTCTCTGTGGATCAATATATGTGTAAAACAGAAAGTGTTTTTGGGCAGCTAGTTTTCCAGCTCTTTTCCCATTCTAACCCAGCAAAACAGCTTCATACTATAAAAATGGCAGTTGCACGTGACTGCATTTTTCTTCTCTCCACTGGCAATGGAGTGCATTCCAGCCTATAATGCTTTCCAGATTATTTGAACAAATGAAATGTATTTGTGTCTAATGCAGAACCAAACTGTTCCCTGTTTCTTGTGGGTCATGCTGAATGCAATTTCTTTGGACCACAGTTCTACTCTGACTATTAATATTGACTCATCAGATTTCAGTGACCATAGTAATATGGATTATGTAGACACAAATAATTCTTATTTGATTCTATTTGCTATGTAGCCATGTAATAGCAAGATACAGTGTGGTCTTATGGCATTACTCTCTATTTCATTTCTGAACTGCAAGAGATCAGTACGTTAGTAAACCAGCTGACATTTTGGTAAGAATTCTCCTGAGATTGTCTAAACAGACACAAGTCATCAGGCACAGGTATATTTAAATACAAAATATTTTATCTGAGTAGATTAAAAATGGAACATTTTTTGTTCCACTTACTAAACTTAAGTGAGTTTGGTGATTTTAAGTCCATTCTCAAAACCTGCACTAAGAAACAATGTAACATATACAAGATTCAAACTGCATAGTAAGTACAGTGAGTAATCAGTATGTTGAGAAATTAACAACACTGTATATCTAAGGGTCTGATCCTGCAGTCTGTAGGCAAAATTCCCACTAAAAGTCTTGTATTAACAAATATTTACTCTTAATATTACACTTCAATGCATCAGCTTTTAAAAATTTGGGATATTTTCAATCTAACATCAGGAACAAGTATTACCAAATCCCAGGAAAAAAAACTTGCCAAAACTTATTATATTTAAGGGCTTTATGCTAAGACAGAACCCAGACCACAGTGCAGGTTCTGACAGGCCTATGAGTCTGCAACTGCAAGAGCTCTAGGCCAGATTGGAAAGGGTGTATTCCAAGAGCTGGGTCTAATTTATTTTAAAGGTGAAAGCACTCGAACCCAACCCCAGAACAAGTACCAGCAATTCTGCTGTCAGGGGTAAATGGAAACTGGAAAGACCACAGAGATCCAGCTGATTGGGAGCCCACGTAGCTAGGCCCAGTTTTTTTCTTGAATCCCCATCCTATGAGATTTTTGTAGGCTCCACCTCTGTGAGGATGCCATCCATGTCTCTGGGGGATGATGTAGTAGAGAAGCACCTATGAGGCCTTTCACACAATGTAATTGCTGGAGAATTGATTCCTAATGAGAAGTCCATAGACCAATCTTGGTCTATGAAGCACTTCCTTGTGGTGGAGAGTCCCATAGTACTCTCTCTCCTTGTCTGCAGCTGGGAGGGGAATGAAATGAAAAGCAAAGGTGGGTAATGTAAAAAGTATTTTTCCCAAAAGTACAAAACACTTACTGTATTACAGACAGATAAAAATACATAAATACTTTCTTTCCCTTTATTACTTTTTCTAGTAAGCAGTTGCTGTAGTGGCCACAGGGATGTTACACCATTGTGAATGTGGAAGGGGATCAAAGGGAACTTGAATGGTCCAAAAAAGCAGAACCTATAGTACAGTGTACGGTGTTCCACACTGTGAAATAGTTGGGAAGCAGACAGGTCAGTTCCTTCCATTTTTAACTTATAATTCAGCCTCCCTTATCTATAAAGAAGAGCCACACACTTTTCTGCTTTACTGATCTTCTGCAGTCTAGCAGTACATTTCTTCCATGTCATATCACTTCAGACAGCAAATGACTATCTACCATGTTGCATTTTCTTCAGCATGTGGCCATCTTTGCTACAGTAGTTGATTTTAAGTTGGGCAGGAATCCTCTTTAAGTGGATTCAACAATCTATACTGGAGAATTACTCACTTTTTTTAAGTTTTATATGAAACTGGAGAAATAGGCTAGAATGTTAGATCAATGTTCTGTAAACATTACCTGAGGAAAACAGCCATTTATTAAACACAACAATGAACAGAGAACAGCTGGTGTAAAGTGTTCATTTTCAAATGCAACATCTTTGAGAACAACTTCTGGTTTGCCTAAAAAGACAGTCTGATTTATATTTCCTAAAATTTCTTAAGTTTATAGGACCTGATTTTTGGTGGTAGGCCAACTCTACTGGGTGCAGGGCCCAAGGAGACGGGACAAAGATAGCTATAATACCACCTTTGTACCCTCCCCTATCTTGCAGTCAGCCAGGAGTCACTTCAGCCTGTGGTACATGTTAGAACAGCCTTAGCACTGCCTTAGTTTGAGCCCAGTTGTCTATGCCCCAAGGAGCCTGTCTAGCAGCCAGCAAGGATTGTCCAGTGGTTAGAATGCTAGTTTGTGCTCAGGAACACCCAAATTCAACTCCCACTTAGCATGAACATCTGGTATAATTGTGGGAAAATCACCCTGCCTCAGTTTCCCATCTGTAAACTGTACCCTACTTCACAGGGACCTTACAAATTGTGAGGTGGCCAGATACTTTGGAGAATGGGCAGCAAGGAACTGGGCCTCTGGTTTTCCCAGGAGTGTACCACTGCAATGGCTGTCCCTTAAACCCTCAAGTCTGATAATATCAAACATTGTTCTACTTATTGGGGTTGAATGCAAAACAACAGACAAGGAAAGCAAACATGTCAGCCATGAACCAAAATGCTTTGGGAGAAAAATGAGTATTATTTAGCATATTGAAAAAGATACAGGCTTTGTAGCTAATAGAAAATATTTTCTCTTTATTAATTTTATAGTACAAAAAACAGATAATATATTTGTGACTTCAACAAAGATGCTGAAGGAATAGGTCTGAAATATAGGCAGGGCCTGCACTCTTAAAACCAACTATGCCAGCTTACAATCAATCTGTCACTTTATAGGCAACCAGTGTAAAGGATGGAATGTGGGCACTTTATACTCACAGTTGATCAAATCCGAGTAAGAAAATGTGTGGTTGCATCCTGAACAAACTGAAAATGAGGAACTGAGAGCTCTGTGAAGACAGAATTATAATAACCAAGCTTTGTGGTCATAAAGTGACTTTCTGACGTTGTCAGAAGATAAGAGCAAATTGTACAACTAGAAAAGAGACTTTCATACCATATTGAGCATATGGGAGCTTGTCTTGAAAAGGCTTAATGTGACAGTGAGATTCTTAATCTGATCCACTACCTCCAAGTAAACTAACAAAGAAGGATACTGGACTAGACAGACCTCTGGGCTGCCCCAGTATGGCAGTTCTTATATTCCTGATGTAAGCCCCAGAGCTAGGAAAGTTAAAGATCTCTGCCCCTTCTATACTGTTGAAACAGTGCTCATAAATGGACTCTAGAATAATCTCCTAATCTTTGCAACTGGTGACAAGTTTATATAATATATAACATAATTTTAATAAATTTAAAATAAAAAAAAACAATTTCAAATTTGTTCAGAAAAGCTGGTTTAATTTTTCAGTTTTCCTGAAATTAAATATGCAGTTTTTACGGCTGTCTGTAAAGAAACATAGTAAGAGTTTCAAATGTACTCCTCAAAGGAGTGGTTTCATCAGTGTTATCAACTGAGGGAGTGAATGTATCATCTTCAGAAGAATTATTCCACATCATTGGCGTCTCTTGGCAGGCTGACATGTTTTCACTTGACATTGCTATAACCCCTGGGAAAGTAAACAAGACCTGCCTTGGCATGAATAATTAATCACTGGGACTTCACATTGACTAAGAATGTTTCCCCCTTTTTTGATGCGGGGAAGGAATCAAATCCCTGCAGTCAATTCTACTATTGTCTTGTCTATCACTTTGATCATTCTTCCATTTAGGGAGTGCACAGGGAGGGACTTTTAGCAAAGAGTTAACTCCTGCATGGCTGATCTATAAATTAATTCTCATTATTTTTCACTGGGTTCTGGGGCAGCCCAGTGGAAAGATGCTGATTCACTGAGGCTCTTCTGAGAATACTGGACTGTCTGGAGTTGGAGCAATGTCTGGTAAATGAACTCCTTCTCAGAAACCCAGCTATGATGCAGAATTTTTCTGATTTGTCAAAGGTGCAAAAATATCTGTTAATGGCAAGGTAGACCCATTGTTTTATTACCAGTGACCACAGGGACTGAATGATACACAGCTGGCAGATGTAGATACAACACTGTTAGGATACAGCAGGGGTGGCCAAACTTACTGACCCTTCCAGCCACATACAACAATCTTCTGAAGCTCAAGAGCTGGAGCACACGTGCTGGAGCTTGGGGTTTCAGCCCCATGGGAGGTGCCTGCCGAGGCTTGGGGCTTCAGCCCCGCTCCTGCTGAAACCCCAAGCCCCCACAGGGGTGCCCCATGGGGCTGAAGCCTCCAAGAGCCCCCTCCCTACTTGGACAGAAGCTCCTACTCTACCACCCCATTGCAAGGCAGAGGTCCTGAGCTCTTCCCTCCTCCCCCAAGTCTGATAGGTGGAGAATGGGTGTGGGGCTGTAGGAGTCTCTGTGAGCTGCACTTTAACTGTAAAAGAGCCTCATGTGGCTGATCTATGGATTTCCTTATTCTGGAGACCTTGGATCTCCTTATTCAGTCATATATTAAAGAGGGGACATTTAAATCGATAACCAGCATGGTGACATCCAATCAGTCTGACTGATTTCAAGTGTTCCCTACCTGTCTAACTTCTGCAAATCTTCCAGTGTGAAAAATCTGTATTTTCCATGTAACTGGCTAACATCCTTGTAAACCCTAATGAGTTTATGAATTCTAAATTTCAGCATTAGACCACCTTATATTTTTCTTATTTTAGCTCATTCTTTTTTAATTTGGCCATTTTGAAAGTATCGTATATTTTCTACCACTGGCATATTTTCTAACGCTTTTTGTTTTATATCAACAGGAGATATTTGACTCTTTACTGTTTCTTCTAATACTTACTTTATCTTGTCTGCTAAAAAAATCAAGCTATTTTTTAAAATAATTTACGCAATAAGAGGCAGCTCTGAGTTTTTCCTTTATTCTTATGTATAGCATCTCCTATTCTAAGGGTTCTTTAATGACCTCTTCCTCTAAGAAACTCAAAGAATTTCTGGTATTTTATTAATCTGTCAGAGCAGAGGTTGCTTCTGAATTTATCTTAGTATTTCTGCCTGAAACAGCTGTGCAGTCTATGTTTCAAATTGCCAGCGTTAAATCAACATTGTTTTCCTAGTCACTCTTCATGAATTTGTCATATAGATAAGCCCACTACCTGCACTAGCAATCTTCCATTATCCACAGTTCTTGCTGTTTTTCCACATTCTTTCATCAACACCCACAGAGGTTCTTTACCCCCAGATATGTTCTGTCTCTTTTCTTGTCGCTTTTTCACTCAGCTACCTAGGGAGACATCATCAAATAGCTAATAATTCTAAAAATAAAGCCTGTCACATGACTTATTTTGCTTGTGAAACAAGTACTTGGGAGCATAAATAAATAAAAAATATAACAGACTAGGAAAAAACCCTAGACAATTTAAAAATAAAACAAGAGGGACACAGACCCAGTTTTAACTGTGGCTGTAGCTGTGTGAGCTACACACTTTAAAAGAATGATTTTTTCCCTTCTTCAAATAGACAGGAGATGCTGGTTCCCTATGGCTGTTGCTGCCCCAGGCATTTTGGTCTGTTGCAGCTGTGCTCCCCTGAAGTAAATGGCACTTCCCAGAGACCACATCTTTAGTTACTGGTACAAGAATCATTGTAATGTGCAAGGAAATATTTTAAGAATAATTTCAAATGACTATTAAAACACAACAACTGCATAATAAAATCACAACTGCACCATGCAGAAATAGCTCCTGAAGACACAGGATCCTAAATTGCTATTCCCTGCAAGGGGATGCTGCTACAATACAGAAAAAATCCCAGTACAGCAAAAAAAAGGGGGCAAAAAAGAGACACAGTGGTATGGCCTATCCCTTGTCTCTCCCCCACCCACCACAATTCCCATTTATCTATCTATTTTGAGCCACTATCTCTCAGCACTCAGCTTCCACAATTCAACACAATATGTTGTCTCATATCACATAGGATGGTAATTCCTGGCAGAGGCAACATGTGTTATCATGAAATCTGCTGTCTGGACAGCATGGAAAATACATTCCAAAACCAATCTGGGTCTTCAAGGACACCTTTTTTTCTTGATAAAATATAGCAGGGGCTGGAGAGGGGCAAGATACCATGCTCTAAGACTCCATTCATCTTTTTTGGAAAAATGTATCCATTAAACAGTAATTAAATAAGAAAAGAAAGGTCTTTCACAAAAATTGACTTTTATAATAAAACCAAAGGAATTTCATTATATAGTTAAAATCAATATGATAAAGGACACAGATAAAGTAATTGCAATAAAGAAATCTGGGCAGAAATTCCCCATCTTTATTCCAGTATGTACCACTGCATTAACACTGACAGAATTAACCAAATGTAGGTAACATATCCTAATCAAACATATATCTTGGCTACTCAGGGCCTGATCTGTAACATGCTAAACGGCTTCTATTAAGTCCTCAGAGCCCTCAATGAAATTAACTTCAACAGGAGCTGAGGACACATAATTAGCAGAATCTGATTTTTCTATGGGGTGGGGATTGCAGGGATACTTTTTTGGGGGTGTAGATTGTCAGATACCTTTAAACACAGGAAGCATTTGACGTCAAATTTGCATTTCAGTTTTTATTTTAGAAACTTAGGTTGAAATCCTGGCCCCATTGAAGTCAATGGGAGTTTCGCCTTTAATGTCAACCAAAAGGCATAGCTATTTTAAACACTGGGATCCTGGGAATATCTTTCAAGCAGATTCTATGCCCTCAAAAAGGTGGGAATTCAGGCCCTTCCCAATAAGTACCTTTCTTTAACACTGCCCCATCACCAGCGAAACTCCCTAATGTACAATAGACTGACTACGGGAATTCTTGTCCCTACGTTTTTGTGATAGCTGGCCCTTTATATTCTGGCAGACAAACATTTGCAGCTTTAAAATGGACCTTTGGCAGCTGGCTGATGCTTGATGCATCTCACTCCGTCTGCCAAGTATTCCCATTATGTTTCTCCTTTTTCTTGAAAATGTGATAGATCAGCATGCAGATCAAGTACCTGCCTTCAAATTTGTCTTGTTGCTAGATTTCATTGCAATTTTCAAATACTCAAAAATCAAGACATTCCCAGTTTATGGTTTTACCTAGAACAATTATTCAGCCTCGTCTATACTACTTACAGAACTGAACAAATAATTCATAATGAATAATTTTACATTCATTTATTTTTTGTTGAGTTGATTCAGAAATAATCATGATTATATCAAAGGTATTTGCTGACTTTTTTTGTAACTAGGTCTTGGTCTGTACCTAGTTTGAGAAGAGTTCACCGGAGTCTTTGAATTTTGAAATGTATACTGCTTTGCTTAAACACACATCATATGCCATGTTTTTGTTCCCTGACTAGATGAGAGTCAGGTATCAAGTAGGAATAATAACATATTCAAAAAGGGTACTTAACTTGCATTTTGTTTCTGCTAAGTCATTTCACCAGTTTACAGGGAATTTTGCCTGAGTAAGAACTACAAGATCAGGCTCTAAATACTCTTGCAGTCTAATAGTTCTAATATACATATGTAGAACATTCATACTTCAAAAGAACCTAATTAGTTTTCCTAAAATTTGACTGGATTAATAATTGTCAGTGAAATTCATGAAATGGGCAAAGTTTGAATCTACTCACTTCAACCACTCTTTTGAGTTATTTGAAAGAAAAAAATCCTGACCAGAACATATAGGACAAGTATATTGTTTTCACTCTCCGGTAACTCAAATGTATCAATTAATTTCATTCTAACTTCCCCCAAAATAAAACCCTTTGTACTTGAAACAATGTATGGACAACTCAGTCTAAAGGAATTTGCTTGAGAAATGTATGAGCAACTGAGAAAGGGATTGTAGACAGCTATTCACTTTGTCCATACTAGTGACACAAACAACTGCATTAATATTGATACCTATACCTCGCTCCTCCTGATGATTCATGGCAGTCTGGAAAATACCATGGTTTTAAAGGTTAAATCCTTTTGTGGAGATGTTGAAATTCTAGATATTTGTGAAATAATCTGAGTTATGCCTTCTATATTTAACTGGATAGACTGAAGTGCTTTTCACATGCAGTACTGCACCCAGCTGAAAAACAAGTGCTAATGTGACTATCTATACAGGACCAAATTTTATCTGGGTGTTACCATGGCAATTCCAATTGTTGGAAAAATTTCCCTTTTGTGTTTCATTCTGACATTACATTGTGAAGTGATGATTATGAAGAAATACACAATCCAAAAGAGGAAGAAGCAAGTCACACTTTACATTAAATCTGATTTTTATGAAATGCTGCATGTACAAACAGGTTCTTGTGTGCTCCTGTTCTTTGTTGCCTCTGTGCAAATTTTTTTTTTCAGCTTGTTGTCATATTCTGGAGTATTTCTCCCATTTTTTAAAAAAAATAGCTATAGTCAAAATAATGAACAGCTCAGATGATAAAACCCATTTCCTTTTAAAGGGATTCATTTCCAATATTCTATACCATCATGCTAACATGGACATCAATATTACTTACTTCAATAAAACTACATATGTGAGGGGCATTACACTGTAGTTAAAATACAAATTTGCCAGCATTATATTTATTGACATATACCGTATAATCCACCATACAGTCACCATCTTTCATAACACTAAGTTGTACAATCATTCCATTTCTAGTTATAGTTATTTTTCTAGTCTACCATCATATCACATTATCAGAAAATTTAAAGAGATCTGAGATATTCCTTGCTAAATCTTTAATACACAATATAAAATGTGGACTTTATGTGTCCAACAGAGAAAAATGGAAAGGGTAGAGCTAAGGTTTGTGTAGTATTGTGAATGAGAGGGGGTGAGTGATGAAGAATTTTAGTGTTTAGGGCTTAAGGACAGGCACATTGGTCATCTGCTGAAAAATCACACACATGCATTGTGGGGAAGAGAAATCACAATCTTATTCAAAATTATTAACAACTACCACCAAAATCATGCACTTACAGAGCACTTTTTGTCCAAGGACCTCTAGATGCTTGACACTGGCAGGGAAGCATTACTATTTACATTTTAAAGATGGGGAAACTGAGGCACAGATCAGTTATGTCACTTGCCCAAAGTCAAAGAGCAGCACGGTGGAAGAATCTGGAATGGAAACCAGGCTCTCTTACTTCCAGTCTGGTGCCCTAGCCAGTAAAATGTTGCCTCCTATGGTCAGAAGACTATAGACCTGTCAAATTTTATTTAAAAGAAAATCTTAATTAGCCAGGCCAGTTATTAAAAGATAAGATAATTACAAGCTGATAAAGATCTGAGTACATCTGACATGCAGTACTGGGTGGTAGTGCACATAAAAAGCTGTGTGAAATATTCACAGCAAACCCTGAACCCACTGAATTTGAGCTGTAGACTTTGTGGAAGGACATTTGCATAGTGTAGATATTCATTAAAGCCATCATTTTACACTATGAGGCTCCATCCCTAGAACAGTTAACAAAGACACCAGAAGGCTGCCACTACACTCAGGCATTATTAGCAAGGGGAAAGGCCTATTATACTCCCTTAAAGAGAACAGTGGGGGCTCTGTAGTTTACTGGTGAGTGGTCATGAAGTGTAGGTAGATGTTCCTGCTGGGGGAGAGGGGGGGAGTGGGATGTGTTGACAGAGGTTTAAGACTGCAGGGCACAGTCCACTGCCACCCTCTCACAAATGGAACTGTGTGATTCAGTTTGCCAACAACATGATTAGAGCCAAGTAAATGATTAATATTGAAAAAAATGTACTTCAAGACTTTACTTTTTTCTGTTCCCAAACTGTCCAGGAACAGCCTACAATTTCTATGGATTTATTCATTATTTGAAATTATTCAAAAGTTCATTCTTTTTTTAAGTACTCAGATTTATATACAGCTTACACAACATCAGGGATCTAGGTCCAGCAAAACTACAACCAAACTAATAAAAACAAAAAAAAGAGGAATACTGTACATGTAGCAGTCTCCATAAAACCCGGAGAGGGGAAATAGCATCAATTCAGCCCAAAGTCACAGAGCAACACAGTGGAAGAATCTGGAATGGAAGCTGGGTTGGCAACCTGATAAACACCTGGGGAAGTAAGCAAAGGTCCTGTTTTCACATGAGCAATTAATCACTGAGTGTTCACACTGAGCACAAGTACTTCCCCTTTTTGGGAAGACCATAGCCAGATAGTTAGTGTAAGGCTGTTTTGCCCACTAGACTGTTCATGTGCATTCTTTCACGTAGGGATTGTGGATTATTTCCTGCATAGGACTAACTCTTGCAGAGCTACATTGCTGCTCTATAAATAAATCCACTTTATTTCTTTACTGGCCGCTACAGAAAGTTGCTGACTCAGTGAGGCCCTTCCTGGAAATGCTGGATTCTCCAAGCCTGGTAAAATACAGCAGCCTTCACAAATTCAGGAAAGGGGTGAAAACAGCCTCTCTCTAATAAGAGATCAGTCCTTGATGCATAAATCTCAGCCTGCAATTTATGCTTTTCCTTCTCAATAGCTTGGGAGATAAGCTTTGCAATGTGCTCTGAAGGTCAATGAATATGGGCCATATACAACGAAGGGAGACAGGCTTCAATTTGCTGGCATAATTCACTATAATTTCCTAGTGAACTACCTGCTGTGGCTAATGCTTAGAATATTTGTTATTCATAATCCTCTTTATGCTGTTCAACTGGTCTCTTCAGTGCTGTTTCTGCTTCCTAATCGGATGAGAGATCTGATGATTTCCATGTGACCAACAAGATTTAGTGTATTACATTAAAAAAACAAATCTTATCAAGATGTGCACGTCCCAAAATAGAGTGACCATATAATCTTATAATAATTGTAACCTTTATTCTTCTTTAACACAAACTCCTTCTATTGCTTGTTACTCTCACCTGTTATACCACACCCAAAATTAGATTGCAAACTCTTCTGGGCAGAGGCCTTGTATCTTTGCTCTGTAAATTATTGGGTCCTAGATAAACCATAACTGAGGGCCTGCATTTCAGGACTCAATAACTGGCCTGTTGGTTCCCTGAGGCTACTGTTCCTCCAGCGGAAAATGATAAGAGACAAATAGAAACCAATGGGGTCTGATTAAATATTTCTAATGATGTCTACAAGAATTTTCACTTTCTCTTGAAATATCATAGACTAAGGGTCATACTAGATAGTGCTTTTAATAAGAAAACATTAGGTATAGCTACACTGCATGCTGAAAAGGCACGTGATTGTGTTTTGTGAAGTTCCTGTGGAAGGTATTTGAAAAGATCTATCAAATTCAGTCCAATCTATTTTAGGTCTTTCTAAGGCACCGTTCATCATGATACCCACGTATCAAGAAGATGATGAGGGCTAAGGGTTAACAAAAGGTTGTTTAAGGCTAGGAGTAGCTGATCATTTTGGCAATTTCACAGATATTTAACATCTGAACTGAATTTGAATCTCATGGGTTCAGATCTCGCCAGTCTTGTGATTGACCAAGTCTTGGGATCAACATATTAAGGCTGTTCACTGTTGGCTGCTTTCATAGATATTTGACCTTTTCCTTTTGTTATTACTTTGTCCCAGGGTCATGTCCATAGTTGGACAGGCATCACAATATGATGATGTTTACCACATGTTGTGGCTAAGTCCTGATCTCAAATCTATTCAGGCCATGTACCACTAATGTCACCAGCCAGATGATTCAGTTGGTGCTAGAAAACAAAGCTCTTATATTTTAAATAAATATCGATATATCTTGACCAGTAGATATACATACCTGCAGCCCTAGAATCTAAACTGAGACCACATTGGCCATTTAGGGTTAAAAATCAGCAAGGAGCTCAAATGTTTTTCTAAAGTAGAGAAACCAACTTCTTCAGAATCACTTAGAAAAGAATGCTCACTAACAATGTATTTTCATTTGTTCTGTAAAGCACCTCGAACACTTTCAGGCACTAATAAGAAGAAAATACTTACCAGCTGCAGTCATCTAAGCATTAAGAAATGTAAGCGAAGGTTGAGATATATTTTATATTGGCCTCTGATGAAGTTTCTCACACTGGAGGTGGCTACAACTCTTTGGAATACATGTGAATGTAGACTAATGAAATCCCTGAGATACCATAGCAAAGATGAGGACTTTATATGACTATGATAAGGAACCCTACTAACTATTACCTGATTGCCTCTTTACATTCCTATAGACTTCAAAACTAACATACAAATGGCCAGATTCTAGCCAGTTCCTTGCGCATACACACGGGAGGAGAAGGGTTCAAAGATGAAGGGCTTAATAACTATTATACACGACTTCAGCTTTACTTTATTTCTCCCAAAGTCCACAGTTCATTAAGTGTCATTTTGGTGTCACTATTAACTATTTTACTTTTTCTGCTACTATGACAAGAGATCTGATGTTACAATGATGTAGAACATTAGAAGTTATTACTTTAAATTGTTTTAGTTTATGAAATTCAATAAAGCACATTTCTTTTTTTTATTGTGAAAGGACATTTTCCCCAGCCTCCATCTTCCTGTTAAGCAACTCGTTTGAGCAGTGTCCACTAGATGACACTGTTGTATAAGGGCATGTTCAGGATAATGGATTGAACAATTTACCTTGGGAACATGTATGTATATAATTAGATATTGGCAATATCTTTTCTTTTAAAATAAAGTAAGTTTAACATATCCAACTGGTTACATATGATAAGCTGCTCTTAATTGGGTAGAGTGATGCTACCAGTTCAAAATACGGAAAAAGTTATATTTATGTCTGCTCTCATAGTTTTCATTTTTTAGTTCTTACAATAAATTGATATGATTACAAATTTTAAATTGATGTTCTTTCAAATTGGAATCACATAAACGATTGTGTTGTCACTGTGGTTTTACGGCCATCGTTTGTACTGTGCTAGCTTTGGCAGTAATATCTCTTGTTTAATCTCTCCCTGTCTCTCCCTTATCCCAGTGATTCTGATCTTAGATCTACACATTCTTAGCATCAAAAACTGAAGTAATCTATTTAAAGGGCCAGCAACAGCCTCTGCACAGGACTATAGCTCTGCGATGACACTGCAGTCTTTCAGATAGTCAGTGATCCCTGATTAATGCACCGGTGCTGAAAGCCACAATTGAGAAACAACTGATTTATGTTATTTTATTACAAATATTTCCCCTACTTCAGATTCTAATGGAAAAGTCAAAATGTACAGATATCAGATTAAATTCAGCACTGGCCTAAATGGACACAACTCACATTGCTTTCCATGGGCATTTAATTCATGCCTGAATTTAGTTCATCATAGGAATTTGTGACAGAGCACAGAGAATTTTGTCTCTATAAGCCAGTTAAAGGATTATATTTGCCCCTTTGCATTGTTTTTACATTTGTGACAGATTAATATGGAAGATATTCCTCATTTAAGCCTTGATTCTGCAAATTTCCAATTTTACTTTTGTGAGTATTTCCACTGGTCCATTGCTGCAGATATCTTAAACTTGAACCATTCATAATTAAACTTCCCAGTTATGATTTTCCCACCTCAGAATTGGCCCTGAGTACTAAATCTTGCCATGATCTTTCAAATATAGATTTAAGTTCCTAGAACAAGACGTTTTTGCAACAGTACATGGCAAAACAGTGTCAGGAGAATTTTCAAAACATGATTTACAGCTACTCAATACCTCAAATGCCGCTTGCCTAAATTATCTCACATTTGTGCAACATTTTCTGTGCTGTTCACATGCAAAATATATTGAAATTACCCTTCTTGAGGATATAGCAGAATAAAATCACAGTCTTAATTATGGAGAGTAGGCATATTCTGCAAAACATAGCTCATCATTGAGCAAAGTTGGTTGAAATTCTTTTAAGAATTCAAAATTTTGACAAAAAATTCAAAAAGATCTACTATTGAGTGTTAATCCCTTGAAATAAGAAATTCCCTGTCACCTAAATCATTAAAAAACAAATTAACCTATGGAGACAGATAATTTACATGGAATATTTGTGTGAATGTAATAGCTTCTTCATGTATGCTATCACCTGATGTAACTTTCAGAACACTATGTTTGAGAGAGCAGATATGGATCGAATGAAAAAGTAGAGATAATCACAATGGAAATAACTCGTACAGAATGTGAGAGAACATTGCAGAATTTTTCAGCATGAATTGAAAGATGTGTCACACTGTTTTCTTTAGCTGAGACATGCTTTAGCTAATCAGCTAGTTGAGAGGTGTGCTTTATGTCAGAAAATGCTCCAACCCTAAATGGAAATTTTCTGAATACATATGTCAGGTTACAGTAGCATTTTCTGAGTTTTATGTCATTAGAGATCATTGCAACAATGGTGACTATGATATGAGAAATAGTGACAAATGGGACATACATGACAGTCAGGCCAGATGGGATCAGATTCTTTGTTCTGAAAAGAGAATGGTGTTCAACTTCTGATTAAGACTTCTGCATCCACAAAAAACAAGAGCAGAGATTTCTTGTAGAGTTTGACCTGCTGTTCTGTAAGTGATAACGGAGAGTCCAGTACAGAGTGTCTTGGCAATCCTTTTAATAAATGAAGCTGAATTTATACAGCGGCTTGTGTAGTTTCCTCTGATCTGTACCAATTCTCTGCTGTGTTCGTTCATGTGTACTTCTGTGAATTGCTGATGCACCTGGACAATGAGTTTTCTGGAACTTCAAAGCCAAATCTTCATTTTGCCTTGTATAAATCATAACCAGAAGCTGGGTACTGAAGAAAACAAGCTGGAAAAGATTACTTACATTAGATATAAGGATAACCTGAGAAAATGCTTTCCTAAAAAACATACCAAAGCCTTTCTTTTCTTCATATGTTTTTCATAGCTTTTTGACTCTGTCACCCATATCAATCAAAACAGGACACTTATGTGTTAAAATGATTGGCACTATATAAATAAGTAGGGTAGCTGAGATTAAATCCATCTATAACTGTTGGACTTCATTGATGTATAGCTAAGGGACAAGAAAGAGATAACCTTAAGAGTGAATACTACCTACTACTCCATGGATTAGCTAGGAAAGTAGATAAAAAACAGTTTGGGTTCGTCTTCAAAAAGTGATAAGCAGCCAGGTTGGCAACCATTGGCTTTTCATAAAACTGTCTACTAGCCGTCAATGACTCTCTCATAAGCAAGTTTGTTGGCTCTGATTATGTAATTCACAGTGTGACTTTGTACATTGCTCTGGCAAACTAATAAACTGGGACTTAGGGTAAAACATTCAAGAGATTTAGGAATCTATGGGCTGGCCTGCTCTACAAAGTTAGGGTAACCTAGTTATGTCACTCAGCGGCATGAAAAATTCACTCCCCTGAGAGACATCGGTAGGTCAACTTAAGCCCCCACATAGACACTGCAATATCAACAGAATAACTCTTCCATCGACTAACTACCTCCTGGATTTACTACAGCAAGGGAAGGGATTTTTCCATTGCTTAGTAAGCATTTACACTGTAGCATTTCTAATGTAGACATATCCTTAGTTTTATTGACTTTCAGTGACATTTAGGCTCCTAAGTATCTAAGTTACTTTTGAAAGTGGGGCTTGGGCTCCCAGTCTCTTAGCCGATTTTTTTAAATGACCCCTAGTAAATATAGTGCAACCCTATTTAGTCAAAATGATTCATGAATTATCCAAGAGCGTTCTGATAAAATGGAAAATTATTGGGCAACTAATTCAAATTGGGAAACGGGACAATCTAGATTTGTATAAAAGGGATTTTCAGGTTAAAAATGGGTTTTACTGTGTTATGGCTGAAATCTAGCAAGGTATTTAAGATGGTGACTAACTTTGAGCATAGGAGTAATCTCATTAAAGTCAACAGAACTACTCATGTGTTTAAAGTTGACACTACTTTGCTAAATCACAACCTTAGGAATCTGTAGTCTCCAAACTATGGCTTTGTCTACACCGGCAAGTGAAAGACAAAATTTTTGTCATTCAGAGGTGTTAAAAAAGCACCCCCCTGAAAGACAAAAGTTTTGCCGAGGACAAGCATCAGTGCAAACAGCACTTTGTCAGCAGGAGCGCTTTCCTGTCAACAAAGCTAATGCTGCTCGTTGGAGTGGAAGTTTTTTGTTGGCAGGAGAGCTCTTTTAGACCAGTGTAACTATTCACTTCAGTAGATTTACTCCTCACTTACATTCTCCTCTGATTTACACTGGTGTATCTGTATCAGAGAGGAAGGAATAGCGCAAAAATTTATCTATGAATATTCCTATTAATTCAGAAATGAATTCCAGTTTGGTCATGTTTATTACCCTTTGTGTTCATTTTCTGTGACCATCCAAACACTAGAGAATTACTAGCATGAATATTTGTGAGCAGCAAATTTTAAGTTTGAGCATTGAGATATATGTTGCTAGTGCACTTCAAAGTCCTGATAGTGCAAGTTATTCCATATGGGCACATTGCTGCACCTGTGTGGAGCCCCACTGACTTCAATATGGGTCCATTAATGCTGAACAGTTGTCCTCCAATCTGAGAACAGAAACAATACAAGACTCCTGTAACTAAGCAACAGATAGTGAATTTCAGCTTTCTACACCAGGGTTTTCCAAAGGCTTTTATACTGTGGAACATATCTTAACACAGAGTATGTCTCCTGGACCAACCTCCCCTCCCATTCATGGTCATGCAATCACCTCTGGCAAGCACAACAGTTGCTCATGTGAAAAATATTAGGAAAATATTTATGTTTTTAAACCATCTCAAAACACAAGGTCAAAATATTCAAACTGAGTTTCCTTAAGTTAAGCAACTAAATCAATTTTTAACATATAATTGAAGTACTCCAGTTTTCAGAGGTGCTGAGCATTTTCAGCTCATAGTGATATGAGTGCAACTAACCAACAGAGCATGCACATGGTGAATATTCCCAACTGTTTTCAAACAATCTGCAAACCAAAATTTATTTCACTGAAGAAATTGATGAATAATTAAAATTATCGAATAGATTTGAGAATTTCCCAATCTGTTTGTGGACAATTTACAATCAAGGAAAAATGCTGAAATGTATTAAACGTGTTATTTGTTACAAATTATTCACTCACCTCTAGTATCTATACTATCAGAATAAAAAAAATGCCTTGAAGGCATATAATGCTAGGGCTCTGATCTATGTTAAAGCTAGACAATATGATAATGCAGTTGCACTGCATATTCAGTTTTGATATGTAACCTTTGAAATAAATTGGAATATTCTTTTCTCCTATTCTGGCACACACTGAAAGATCATAAACAATAATCTTGTAAAGGTCACTTGCTCAGTAAACACAACTCATGGCAAGAACTGTATAGGGCTAGTAAAGGACTCTTTTTCTGTGAGTCTTAATTTTTTTTTAATTGCTTCAAGATCCATCAGACACACAAGCTCTGTCTCCTTACATACTGTGGACCCAACTGTGCAAACTTTATTCACTTGGGGCCCTGTTCTGTCATACTTATGCTCAACATGTATTACTTTGTTCCCCCAAAAGAACAGGAGTACTTGTGGCACCTTAGAGACTAACACATTTATTTGAGCATAAGCTTTCGTGGGCTACAAGTTCCACAAGTAGCTCTATTCATTTCAGTGGGACTACTTGCAGAGTAAGGTACTACTCCACATGAATTTGAATGGCAGAACTGATCCCCAAGTGAGTAAGGATTGCACAATTAGTTTGATAGCTATAGAATTGGTATCAGTTGAGTTCCAAAGCAATAAGGCTCATAGGTGCCAGAACTAGAACTGCTGCACTCCCTGGCTTGAAGTGGTTTCCATTCCATACAGTCTTTACAGTTTGGTTCGATGGCTTTCAGCAGCACTCCCACTATACAAATTGTTCCAGCACCTCTGATAAGGTCTTCTCTTTTCATTGTCTTCAACAGGCTTTGGATCAGGCCCTAAGTGCTTACCAACATGTAAGTGCTCACCAACATAAATAAAGGTTGCTCAGCCAGGCCTAATTAAACCTGCAAGAGGTCCCATATGGGACCTCTACACTCAGTAAAACTCCTTAGCTAAACAGCTCAGTATTTGTCTAGTGCCAGTTACTCTTGTTTTCATAGTAGATGCTAAGTTTGGCTGTGGAACCAATTTATATTGGTTTTATGGATGCCTCTCCCAAAATGCATATGGGGATGGAAAACTTCAGTGAATGTGCTCCTACTGTCATTGTGTCAAGGACAAGTTGTAGGGATCCAGAGTGATCAGAACCAAAATCCACAGTCAGGAATCAAGAGTCAGGATACCAGGGATTCAGAGGTCAGAAGCCAAGCCAAATTGAGATGCTGGGCAGTCAAACTGTAGGTGTCAAAGTCAAAAGGTACCCCATCCAGAGCAAAGGGGATCTCAGTTGTTCAGAAAGCTTCCTGTTCCTGTTGTTGGCTTAAGCTTAAGGCCAATAGGCTGCTCAGGGATTCTGTCAGTAGGACATCAGGGGTGGAGCCTCAGCTTGGGCTGGGCTTCATGTGTCCTAGGTCAGCAGTTGTCAGCAGGCTGCCAAGTGGAGGGTTGAAGCGTGGCTGCTCCTATGGACCTGGGTTCAAGGCCTATGGGTCATGACAGTTTGTATCTTGCAAAACTTTTAGCCCCATATATTACTCTCAGATGAAAATCAAGAATACCTGCACCCTCCGGTACCCAGAAACAAAGACGTGTTTTGGTACAAACTAACCTTGTACCGTGCCTGCTGGGTCATTTTGTTTTCTGTCATAGGCAAGATAGCCTCAGTCAATGCTCTTCTATTTTCAGACATCTATTACTTTAAGGAAATTGCAGCTGCCTTACTGAGAGACATCACTGGGAAAAATCATTCCCCCTTGTAATGACATCAGAGGAGAGGACTCCCTAAGTAGGCTAACTGGAGTCTATCTACTGCCATTAACTTGGACATGTGTATATGACATTCAAACAGTTCTGTATGAGGGGAAAGTGGAGCAGAAGGCTTGAGTTGGCATGTTTTAACTGAATGAGGAGATAAAAATGTGTCCTCCTTGCCATTACAATCCACTGCTGTAAAGCCATCAAAGTTCAACAAGATTTAAAAAGGGATTGCACATTTATATGGATTTCAAGAATATCCCAAGTTGCAATAATTAATGGCAGCAAAGATTTTAGAACAGATATTAAACCTCGTGCTTCATGGTTTAAGATAATCTCTAGAGATCGGGATAAGACTCCTGTGGGAGACAGATTATCCCACATCTGCCTGCTTTGAGGTTCATCCATCTTGCTCTGATGTATCTGGGAGAAAGAATACTGGACTACATGGGCCTTGGGTCTGATCCAATATGTCAGTCCCTGTGTCCTAAAATCCTGAATCATCTCAATGAAGCCCACAAAATAATTGATATACAATGATTTCTTTCCGTGAGAAATCCCTTGCTGCATGATTCAAAGCCCTGGTTTTCTTTTCAGGTTAGGGTCACAATCCTGCATCAGTCTGTACACAAAATTCACATTGACTTCTGTGAAAGTTGTATACACCAAACAAGGGGGAATATCGACCTGAGCATTTAAATCAACCAGATGATTTTTACTGCCCTAGCAAATCTCTCTGGTATCTGTGTGGGACAAGCTGATAAAGAATCAACATTTCCCATTTGTAAAACACAAATAAGAGTTTGCTGCTAGCACTCACTGTATGAGCAGAGAAAATCCTCTTACAGATTATCCATTTTATGAGCATTTTTATTTCTCTTGTAAATGTTACCATAGTCACATCAGAGTTTTAAGCACAGAAAGACATAATTTAAATGGCATAATAAAAATTGGTATCTTTATGTTTGATTTCTCTTTAAGATCATAAAAATAAAATAATCTAAGGTTATGTTTGTCCCACCTCAGTCCCCAAACTGTAGCAAATTGATTTCTTCTGAAACTAAATGCAGCATATCTGGTCACAGTTTTGGCACCTTAAGAGTACCTGATGTTCCTTTATTGGGGCTGACCTTACAGCTTTTACACAGGCTATACACCCCTGACTCAGGGGGAGTTTTGCTTAAGTATGAAACTACGTCATCTGTTCCATAAAGGCAAGGACTTTGATCTCAGACAAAGGAAAAAAGTATGACAAGATACAGCTGCCATATGATTGGGAAAAAAACACATCACACAGGACTTTTACTTGGATTATTCAGTGAACATTAGGACCTGTGGCTAGAAACTGTCAAAGGTGGCAGTTGAAGCAATGCAAAAAGGGGTCAGAAAATGAAAAAAATATCAAGTGCAGCCTACCACAAGAAGAAAGTGTGCAAATTCATGAATGAAGAATGCAAAAATATTTTTCAAAAGTCAAGTTAGCAAACAAATCTGACTGAAGTTGCCTTTTGTTTTGCACAGAAGTCTTCTCTGCCAAAGATGATCAAACATTTACATTTTCTGCAACAGGCACTAACTATGCTATCAATATAAAGGTTAATGTTTACTGTTAAGAATGATCTCTTCATGAGCATGATCTCAGGTGTATTAGGCACAAACATCATGCAAACATGTTTTATTGTTCCATCTACTTTTTAAATTATAAAAAACATTGGTTTTGGGGCCAATATAGAAAAAATGAAATTTCTGTCAAGGCTACGACATGTCTGAGTGTGTAACTAGTATACTAGAGTATACTAGCTCTTCAAGGCAGAGCAGAAAGTCTCAGGGACCAATGTAACCCATTCCAGGAGTTCAACTTCAGACAGAGTCATAAGGAATGACAAAGGCAGATATTGGAAGTGATCCCAGGGTAACAATTGGTGTCTGAATTAAACCAAATAAAAACAGGTCACTTTTCTATTTGGGGCCTGGGACCAGGGCCTGGTAGTGTAGGATGGGCTTCTCTCTCTCTGAGCCAACGAGACCAGGCTCTAGGAATGAGGGCAGTATATGATCTGTTTCTTCCTTTACTGCAAGGGAGATGCTGGTAGGAAGATGACGGGCTACTAGCTCTCCACGGACAGAGGGAATGAGAAGGAAAGCGGACAGTATGGACACTGTTTTCCAAATCTCCTCTGCAGTCTGGAGGTAAAACCCTCCCCCAGCAGGACAGGTTGGAAAGGATCCCAGCAAGGGACATTTTTGTAGTTTTCTTTCAGTTGTCTGTGCCTGTTAGATTTTGTTGCTATCCCAGGGAGGATTGTGGTGGTAGAAGTTTTTTAAAGTGCCCACTGTGTGAGGCCAGCTGTGGGCTGGAGCTGGCTAGAGTTCCTCTGTCTCTTTTATTCTATCAACAGACACTGATGCACTGCAGTGCCTTTTAAGTGTCTGTTTCTCTGATTCTTTTCGTTACGTACATAGGAGGCAGACTGGATATTCTGAGCTATCAGTTACATGAGTAAGTTACTGTATTCTTCCATTGCATGTTAATGAGACCTACCATGTACATTCTACATGTTACACTGTGCCTTAAAGCAGAGAGTGGTGTGTGAACTGCTCTACCCCAAGAGTGGCCAATGACAAGTGTACTCCAATGACACCACTCTGAGCACAGTTCCCTCCCTGCTTCTAGGGGTTAGTAATATGTTGCTGGCCTATACCAGCAGCAAACAGGACACCCACACCCACACTGGATCAGCATGTTCTGGGGTGGAGAAGTGCCAGTGCTATGCCAATTCTCCACTCCCTCCCTCTGAGGCAGAGTAAGCAGCACCCACTTACTCTTGCATGCCTGGAACAAGATCTAGGTAGCCCATGCGGGGGTGGAATGGTATTCTCACTCACCTGCTCTGGCAGTAGTTTAAATTAACAGTCTAGCTCTACCTTAGCTCTTGTACAGTAACCTTATATAGCTAAAGGAAGAGCCAACTTTTTCAAACTTAGGCACAAATCTATATTAAGGCACCTAATTCATTATCACACAGTTATTTAACATGATATCTGAATGCAAAATCCATGCATCTAAAAAATAGTGCATATCTTGTAATCTTAAAATGTCTCATAAGTATTTCTAATTAGTCTCACAGGCTAAATTCTCCAGATTATTCTCTAGATATCTTCTATATGGACCCATCTGTGAGGGTGTACCTTAGCAGTTAAACAGCATGCCATACATATCTTCAGTGATCATCTTCAGTAACTAGCCCTGTAACTAGAGGAAGAGCAGGACTGAGAATGAATAAGAAATACAGAAGATAGAAGCCCAAGAGAATGGGTTACATATTCTCCCTTTCCCTACCTCATGCAAAATTTGGCAGGGAGTTTGGTAAGGAGCTTGTTGGCTTTTACCTGAGAGACATAAACTTGGACCACATAGTCTCAGATTCAGCCAGCTTGTCATTCAGCTCATGCATTCAAGATGCTGTGCATTATAGCAATCCCGGATGGTTAGGGGTATGGGTCTTTCCACCTATGCAAAATAAGCCTCTTGGCACTAAGAAGTGCAAAAGAGGCCCACACAGGAAGAAAATGCACTCAAGACTTGGTCTGGACAGTCTCTGCACAAATGCTGCTGTGCAGATGCATATTTCATATGTTCCTCTTACTGATTAGCATGCAGCAAACACACCTGGTTTGCTGCCTAGAGGAATTGCATTAGAAATGAAGAAACACCTGCATGAGCCAATTTTTTCTCTTTATGATACCAAGGCTATACAAACATCCACTGATACCTTTTCAGCCCTATTTCGCTGACTTGCATGGCCTTATAAACACACATCTATATTTTTATTATACTTCATACATGCTAAGGGTGAAATCTTACCAGAAGTGTGCTAAGTAGGGAAGAGTGGGGAGGGAATATGGAGCGGTCTTATGGTAAAAGTGCTTTTGTGTTGTGGGGTAGGAGGATGCACCGCCAGGACCAGTGTGAAAAGTGTGCACTCTGACTTGCTGCAGTGTACATGCTGGACAGTTGGGAGCTTAGCTATGAACTCTATGTCAGGGGACCATCTCCTCTTGAGCCTGCAGTAAGCTGGCTACCAGCGATGTTTGGATCCTCATCTTTGTGCTCCCTTGCATGCTACAGAAAGATCCTTCATGGACAGGGGAAGAGCCTTCCTTTGCTCTGTCCCTCTTTACCCCACCCAGCAGACCCTCATTGCATAGAGTAAGGTTTGATCTCAATCATATGTTTTATAACATTGCGTACTTACATATGTGTGGATGCCTGGTGAAATTCACAGTGTGTGCTACGGTTTTCTAGATGCTTTGCTGTTCTGCACAGGGCACATGCATAGTCTGAGTTTTCAATTTCCAAAACTGAGAGGGTATTTTTTTCCGCTAAGGCTGTTGTTTCTTCAATATGTTGCATGTCTGGAGTTTGCAAAGTGCTCCAATGAATTCTCATTATGAGTAGGAGCAATGGTACAACTAAAATAAGTGAAACCCCTGAATCTATGGCCAATACTAGCACCCAGCTGAACTCAAATGTAAACATGTTTGGAAGTTCAGTTAATCTAAAAAAATTGCACACCTCTGCATTTCTTGATGTCTGGCAAGGCTGATGGCATGAGTCCTGAAATACTACAACAAAAAGACTGTCTCTACGATATTCCTGGCCTAGCAAATACCCAGCATAAACCTGATCTTGTCAGACATACATACTAAAAGAGTCTGGATATATTTTGATATGTACCTGGATTTTTGAATGCTCCTCTGAAATAAAACCTCCTAAATATTTGAGCTTTGCCCATTGGTACTTTTCAAAAAAAATCAAATATTTTCTAGAGAAAAAAATCTTCATATCTTCATAATTTATTAAAACTGAGAACAGTTTACAATAAAAAATCTCCAGTTTAATCCGAGATCTAAGATGGATCATACTGCAGTAAATAGAGCCTGCTGTTTGACTGTAAACTGCTGTACGAGACATTGCAGACTCTTAACACCAAGAACAGAAATGCACTGCAGATAGGCCCTCTATTTTTCCTTAATCTGTCTAAATCAATTAGGCATTTGAGTTGTGGTAGTCTATTTCCAGGAAGCTTCATTGCTTTCTATTATCCACATGACAAAAATAACCATACCCTTTTGAAATTGTAAAGGAAAATGCAACCCACTGAGCTGATGCTGTGTGTGTTATATGCAGAAACATATGAGTAATGAAAGATGAGAAATTATGGATCAAATAATGATATTGAAGCCACTTTCATAAACAATGAAGAATGTTTTGGATGAACTCCAAATATCATTACTATGGTTTAATTTCAACTCCAGTCCTGCATCTGCCTAGGCTAGTGTCAAAGATAATAATTTCACCAGACAGATACAAAATACACAACTAAAATTACACAGCTCAATTATTCTGTTTACTAGTGGTGTTAAACCACTGTTTTCTATCTGAATGATTCAAGAGAGCTATGGTTTTTACCCTTTAAATTCCTGTGAAATGCAGTAGTTTAGTATCAATACCTATTTCTTTCCAAATTATGTTGTACCAGTGAGTTTGATAGAAATCACCATGGTGAGGAAAGAATAATGGAATTTCAGGTAAGAGTTCTTCATAATGAATTCATTTCTTACATCTTGTTGACACCCACACACGGAATTATGGACCTTTGAAACAGAATGCAGCAATTTACAAGAAATCACAAAACACCAATTATAGAATTGGACTGAAATTGGCTGCCAAATCATCTATCCTCAGTAAAAGAGAGAGAGACAAAAGCTTGCCTGTACATTTTAGCTCCTTCCGTTTCTGCATGTTGTGTACTTTCCTGGTGGTATGTAGGCAGAATGCAAAGCCATATATATGACATGAAGGGCAAAAAATACTCTAATATTTTATTAAGAATATGGAATATGAATTTAAATCAGATATCAATTATTACAATTTAATGTGAGTTCTTTGACTTTAATGGCATTTCTCCTGATTTACCCTTGTGAAAGGGAGAGGAGAAGCAGTATCTATCTGTTTATGTTTGGATTTGGTAAAGGAAGGTAAAACCTTTAAAGACTCAAGTGAAAGAAACATGCACTAGAGGTTATTCAACTGAAAATGTTTTAAAATCATTCTATGAGGAACTCCAGAATTCTAAGGATGAGACTTGTCTATTTTTACTGGTAGCAGAGCACCAAATTCTAAGCAGAACTGAGCGGGATCTGCGTTTCCATCACTGACAGTTAATAATTAAATCAAACATTATATTCCACAATAGAACATATGCATCAGCTTCTTTCAAATTGCATTTCCTTCCTGTTAGGTCCATTAGTGTAAACCAGACTGCCGTTAGAATACCCCTTATTGCTGCTGTCTTTCAGCGCAGTTCCTGAAATGGATAATGTGCTGCATATTATGGGCAATTACACAGAACTCCCTAGTGATGGGGTTTTAGAGTTTCAGAATAAAACAGCTGGAACCACAAGTCTGTAAACTAATCTGAAAAAGAGACAATAGTAAGACATTCAATGCACATTGTTAGAACATGGACAAAGAGTAGACATGAAATATTGCATGGCCTTTAAAGATATCATACTTACCATATCATAGAAACAGCACAGACACTAACAAGTCTCATTTTTATGCTTGAATGTGATGATAGTCCAAAGCTAGGGATTTGACTATGACTGAAATAAATATACACATGCTCTATACACCTCAAGGAAATGGTGAGCATAAAGGAAACAAGGCCTGATCCAAAGCTCAGTCTTTCAATTGTTCTTAATGGACTTTGAATCAGACCTACACAGAACATTTCCCCATAAACATCTCCTAAAAGGGAGAACCTACTAATTAGTGGCAATATTCCTAAGTATTCCTAGGAGCTATTTCTCCAGTCCATTTTCATAAGGTGTCACAAAATGCTTGAAATCTGGGATCCTTGCCACACATTTGTGTCTGGGTATTTGAAGAATGGCCCTGAAGATTTAGATGGATTGATCCTGCATCTGTTGAAGTCCATGGCAAACCTCTCATTGATTTCAATAACACAGGGCCAGAATTTTAGAATTGTACATGCATAATTTGCAAGCACAATTACCATGATTAAATGTGTGCTCATGGTAACTGTGCAAAGTGTGACTGGTTGGGTAACTGACTGCCATTCAAAAATCAGTTACTTTGACTGCTGGTGCAAATTCTGAGAATGGAGTATGAAAAATCTGTGTCATTGTGTTTGCCGTCAAGATAAAATAGAAAAAAATCAATCAATATCAATATTTGCATGGGATTGGGACTTTTTTTTTTTTTTTTTTTTCAGGTCATAAAAAAAAAAAAAAAAAACAAGGAACTAAGCTACCTGAAGTGTTTCATGNAACATAAATAAAGGTTGCTCAGCCAGGCCTAATTAAACCTGCAAGAGGTCCCATATGGGACCTCTACACTCAGTAAAACTCCTTAGCTAAACAGCTCAGTATTTGTCTAGTGCCAGTTACTCTTGTTTTCATAGTAGATGCTAAGTTTGGCTGTGGAACCAATTTATATTGGTTTTATGGATGCCTCTCCCAAAATGCATATGGGGATGGAAAACTTCAGTGAATGTGCTCCTACTGTCATTGTGTCAAGGACAAGTTGTAGGGATCCAGAGTGATCAGAACCAAAATCCACAGTCAGGAATCAAGAGTCAGGATACCAGGGATTCAGAGGTCAGAAGCCAAGCCAAATTGAGATGCTGGGCAGTCAAACTGTAGGTGTCAAAGTCAAAAGGTACCCCATCCAGAGCAAAGGGGATCTCAGTTGTTCAGAAAGCTTCCTGTTCCTGTTGTTGGCTTAAGCTTAAGGCCAATAGGCTGCTCAGGGATTCTGTCAGTAGGACATCAGGGGTGGAGCCTCAGCTTGGGCTGGGCTTCATGTGTCCTAGGTCAGCAGTTGTCAGCAGGCTGCCAAGTGGAGGGTTGAAGCGTGGCTGCTCCTATGGACCTGGGTTCAAGGCCTATGGGTCATGACAGTTTGTATCTTGCAAAACTTTTAGCCCCATATATTACTCTCAGATGAAAATCAAGAATACCTGCACCCTCCGGTACCCAGAAACAAAGACGTGTTTTGGTACAAACTAACCTTGTACCGTGCCTGCTGGGTCATTTTGTTTTCTGTCATAGGCAAGATAGCCTCAGTCAATGCTCTTCTATTTTCAGACATCTATTACTTTAAGGAAATTGCAGCTGCCTTACTGAGAGACATCACTGGGAAAAATCATTCCCCCTTGTAATGACATCAGAGGAGAGGACTCCCTAAGTAGGCTAACTGGAGTCTATCTACTGCCATTAACTTGGACATGTGTATATGACATTCAAACAGTTCTGTATGAGGGGAAAGTGGAGCAGAAGGCTTGAGTTGGCATGTTTTAACTGAATGAGGAGATAAAAATGTGTCCTCCTTGCCATTACAATCCACTGCTGTAAAGCCATCAAAGTTCAACAAGATTTAAAAAGGGATTGCACATTTATATGGATTTCAAGAATATCCCAAGTTGCAATAATTAATGGCAGCAAAGATTTTAGAACAGATATTAAACCTCGTGCTTCATGGTTTAAGATAATCTCTAGAGATCGGGATAAGACTCCTGTGGGAGACAGATTATCCCACATCTGCCTGCTTTGAGGTTCATCCATCTTGCTCTGATGTATCTGGGAGAAAGAATACTGGACTACATGGGCCTTGGGTCTGATCCAATATGTCAGTCCCTGTGTCCTAAAATCCTGAATCATCTCAATGAAGCCCACAAAATAATTGATATACAATGATTTCTTTCCGTGAGAAATCCCTTGCTGCATGATTCAAAGCCCTGGTTTTCTTTTCAGGTTAGGGTCACAATCCTGCATCAGTCTGTACACAAAATTCACATTGACTTCTGTGAAAGTTGTATACACCAAACAAGGGGGAATATCGACCTGAGCATTTAAATCAACCAGATGATTTTTACTGCCCTAGCAAATCTCTCTGGTATCTGTGTGGGACAAGCTGATAAAGAATCAACATTTCCCATTTGTAAAACACAAATAAGAGTTTGCTGCTAGCACTCACTGTATGAGCAGAGAAAATCCTCTTACAGATTATCCATTTTATGAGCATTTTTATTTCTCTTGTAAATGTTACCATAGTCACATCAGAGTTTTAAGCACAGAAAGACATAATTTAAATGGCATAATAAAAATTGGTATCTTTATGTTTGATTTCTCTTTAAGATCATAAAAATAAAATAATCTAAGGTTATGTTTGTCCCACCTCAGTCCCCAAACTGTAGCAAATTGATTTCTTCTGAAACTAAATGCAGCATATCTGGTCACAGTTTTGGCACCTTAAGAGTACCTGATGTTCCTTTATTGGGGCTGACCTTACAGCTTTTACACAGGCTATACACCCCTGACTCAGGGGGAGTTTTGCTTAAGTATGAAACTACGTCATCTGTTCCATAAAGGCAAGGACTTTGATCTCAGACAAAGGAAAAAAGTATGACAAGATACAGCTGCCATATGATTGGGAAAAAAACACATCACACAGGACTTTTACTTGGATTATTCAGTGAACATTAGGACCTGTGGCTAGAAACTGTCAAAGGTGGCAGTTGAAGCAATGCAAAAAGGGGTCAGAAAATGAAAAAAATATCAAGTGCAGCCTACCACAAGAAGAAAGTGTGCAAATTCATGAATGAAGAATGCAAAAATATTTTTCAAAAGTCAAGTTAGCAAACAAATCTGACTGAAGTTGCCTTTTGTTTTGCACAGAAGTCTTCTCTGCCAAAGATGATCAAACATTTACATTTTCTGCAACAGGCACTAACTATGCTATCAATATAAAGGTTAATGTTTACTGTTAAGAATGATCTCTTCATGAGCATGATCTCAGGTGTATTAGGCACAAACATCATGCAAACATGTTTTATTGTTCCATCTACTTTTTAAATTATAAAAAACATTGGTTTTGGGGCCAATATAGAAAAAATGAAATTTCTGTCAAGGCTACGACATGTCTGAGTGTGTAACTAGTATACTAGAGTATACTAGCTCTTCAAGGCAGAGCAGAAAGTCTCAGGGACCAATGTAACCCATTCCAGGAGTTCAACTTCAGACAGAGTCATAAGGAATGACAAAGGCAGATATTGGAAGTGATCCCAGGGTAACAATTGGTGTCTGAATTAAACCAAATAAAAACAGGTCACTTTTCTATTTGGGGCCTGGGACCAGGGCCTGGTAGTGTAGGATGGGCTTCTCTCTCTCTGAGCCAACGAGACCAGGCTCTAGGAATGAGGGCAGTATATGATCTGTTTCTTCCTTTACTGCAAGGGAGATGCTGGTAGGAAGATGACGGGCTACTAGCTCTCCACGGACAGAGGGAATGAGAAGGAAAGCGGACAGTATGGACACTGTTTTCCAAATCTCCTCTGCAGTCTGGAGGTAAAACCCTCCCCCAGCAGGACAGGTTGGAAAGGATCCCAGCAAGGGACATTTTTGTAGTTTTCTTTCAGTTGTCTGTGCCTGTTAGATTTTGTTGCTATCCCAGGGAGGATTGTGGTGGTAGAAGTTTTTTAAAGTGCCCACTGTGTGAGGCCAGCTGTGGGCTGGAGCTGGCTAGAGTTCCTCTGTCTCTTTTATTCTATCAACAGACACTGATGCACTGCAGTGCCTTTTAAGTGTCTGTTTCTCTGATTCTTTTCGTTACGTACATAGGAGGCAGACTGGATATTCTGAGCTATCAGTTACATGAGTAAGTTACTGTATTCTTCCATTGCATGTTAATGAGACCTACCATGTACATTCTACATGTTACACTGTGCCTTAAAGCAGAGAGTGGTGTGTGAACTGCTCTACCCCAAGAGTGGCCAATGACAAGTGTACTCCAATGACACCACTCTGAGCACAGTTCCCTCCCTGCTTCTAGGGGTTAGTAATATGTTGCTGGCCTATACCAGCAGCAAACAGGACACCCACACCCACACTGGATCAGCATGTTCTGGGGTGGAGAAGTGCCAGTGCTATGCCAATTCTCCACTCCCTCCCTCTGAGGCAGAGTAAGCAGCACCCACTTACTCTTGCATGCCTGGAACAAGATCTAGGTAGCCCATGCGGGGGTGGAATGGTATTCTCACTCACCTGCTCTGGCAGTAGTTTAAATTAACAGTCTAGCTCTACCTTAGCTCTTGTACAGTAACCTTATATAGCTAAAGGAAGAGCCAACTTTTTCAAACTTAGGCACAAATCTATATTAAGGCACCTAATTCATTATCACACAGTTATTTAACATGATATCTGAATGCAAAATCCATGCATCTAAAAAATAGTGCATATCTTGTAATCTTAAAATGTCTCATAAGTATTTCTAATTAGTCTCACAGGCTAAATTCTCCAGATTATTCTCTAGATATCTTCTATATGGACCCATCTGTGAGGGTGTACCTTAGCAGTTAAACAGCATGCCATACATATCTTCAGTGATCATCTTCAGTAACTAGCCCTGTAACTAGAGGAAGAGCAGGACTGAGAATGAATAAGAAATACAGAAGATAGAAGCCCAAGAGAATGGGTTACATATTCTCCCTTTCCCTACCTCATGCAAAATTTGGCAGGGAGTTTGGTAAGGAGCTTGTTGGCTTTTACCTGAGAGACATAAACTTGGACCACATAGTCTCAGATTCAGCCAGCTTGTCATTCAGCTCATGCATTCAAGATGCTGTGCATTATAGCAATCCCGGATGGTTAGGGGTATGGGTCTTTCCACCTATGCAAAATAAGCCTCTTGGCACTAAGAAGTGCAAAAGAGGCCCACACAGGAAGAAAATGCACTCAAGACTTGGTCTGGACAGTCTCTGCACAAATGCTGCTGTGCAGATGCATATTTCATATGTTCCTCTTACTGATTAGCATGCAGCAAACACACCTGGTTTGCTGCCTAGAGGAATTGCATTAGAAATGAAGAAACACCTGCATGAGCCAATTTTTTCTCTTTATGATACCAAGGCTATACAAACATCCACTGATACCTTTTCAGCCCTATTTCGCTGACTTGCATGGCCTTATAAACACACATCTATATTTTTATTATACTTCATACATGCTAAGGGTGAAATCTTACCAGAAGTGTGCTAAGTAGGGAAGAGTGGGGAGGGAATATGGAGCGGTCTTATGGTAAAAGTGCTTTTGTGTTGTGGGGTAGGAGGATGCACCGCCAGGACCAGTGTGAAAAGTGTGCACTCTGACTTGCTGCAGTGTACATGCTGGACAGTTGGGAGCTTAGCTATGAACTCTATGTCAGGGGACCATCTCCTCTTGAGCCTGCAGTAAGCTGGCTACCAGCGATGTTTGGATCCTCATCTTTGTGCTCCCTTGCATGCTACAGAAAGATCCTTCATGGACAGGGGAAGAGCCTTCCTTTGCTCTGTCCCTCTTTACCCCACCCAGCAGACCCTCATTGCATAGAGTAAGGTTTGATCTCAATCATATGTTTTATAACATTGCGTACTTACATATGTGTGGATGCCTGGTGAAATTCACAGTGTGTGCTACGGTTTTCTAGATGCTTTGCTGTTCTGCACAGGGCACATGCATAGTCTGAGTTTTCAATTTCCAAAACTGAGAGGGTATTTTTTTCCGCTAAGGCTGTTGTTTCTTCAATATGTTGCATGTCTGGAGTTTGCAAAGTGCTCCAATGAATTCTCATTATGAGTAGGAGCAATGGTACAACTAAAATAAGTGAAACCCCTGAATCTATGGCCAATACTAGCACCCAGCTGAACTCAAATGTAAACATGTTTGGAAGTTCAGTTAATCTAAAAAAATTGCACACCTCTGCATTTCTTGATGTCTGGCAAGGCTGATGGCATGAGTCCTGAAATACTACAACAAAAAGACTGTCTCTACGATATTCCTGGCCTAGCAAATACCCAGCATAAACCTGATCTTGTCAGACATACATACTAAAAGAGTCTGGATATATTTTGATATGTACCTGGATTTTTGAATGCTCCTCTGAAATAAAACCTCCTAAATATTTGAGCTTTGCCCATTGGTACTTTTCAAAAAAAATCAAATATTTTCTAGAGAAAAAAATCTTCATATCTTCATAATTTATTAAAACTGAGAACAGTTTACAATAAAAAATCTCCAGTTTAATCCGAGATCTAAGATGGATCATACTGCAGTAAATAGAGCCTGCTGTTTGACTGTAAACTGCTGTACGAGACATTGCAGACTCTTAACACCAAGAACAGAAATGCACTGCAGATAGGCCCTCTATTTTTCCTTAATCTGTCTAAATCAATTAGGCATTTGAGTTGTGGTAGTCTATTTCCAGGAAGCTTCATTGCTTTCTATTATCCACATGACAAAAATAACCATACCCTTTTGAAATTGTAAAGGAAAATGCAACCCACTGAGCTGATGCTGTGTGTGTTATATGCAGAAACATATGAGTAATGAAAGATGAGAAATTATGGATCAAATAATGATATTGAAGCCACTTTCATAAACAATGAAGAATGTTTTGGATGAACTCCAAATATCATTACTATGGTTTAATTTCAACTCCAGTCCTGCATCTGCCTAGGCTAGTGTCAAAGATAATAATTTCACCAGACAGATACAAAATACACAACTAAAATTACACAGCTCAATTATTCTGTTTACTAGTGGTGTTAAACCACTGTTTTCTATCTGAATGATTCAAGAGAGCTATGGTTTTTACCCTTTAAATTCCTGTGAAATGCAGTAGTTTAGTATCAATACCTATTTCTTTCCAAATTATGTTGTACCAGTGAGTTTGATAGAAATCACCATGGTGAGGAAAGAATAATGGAATTTCAGGTAAGAGTTCTTCATAATGAATTCATTTCTTACATCTTGTTGACACCCACACACGGAATTATGGACCTTTGAAACAGAATGCAGCAATTTACAAGAAATCACAAAACACCAATTATAGAATTGGACTGAAATTGGCTGCCAAATCATCTATCCTCAGTAAAAGAGAGAGAGACAAAAGCTTGCCTGTACATTTTAGCTCCTTCCGTTTCTGCATGTTGTGTACTTTCCTGGTGGTATGTAGGCAGAATGCAAAGCCATATATATGACATGAAGGGCAAAAAATACTCTAATATTTTATTAAGAATATGGAATATGAATTTAAATCAGATATCAATTATTACAATTTAATGTGAGTTCTTTGACTTTAATGGCATTTCTCCTGATTTACCCTTGTGAAAGGGAGAGGAGAAGCAGTATCTATCTGTTTATGTTTGGATTTGGTAAAGGAAGGTAAAACCTTTAAAGACTCAAGTGAAAGAAACATGCACTAGAGGTTATTCAACTGAAAATGTTTTAAAATCATTCTATGAGGAACTCCAGAATTCTAAGGATGAGACTTGTCTATTTTTACTGGTAGCAGAGCACCAAATTCTAAGCAGAACTGAGCGGGATCTGCGTTTCCATCACTGACAGTTAATAATTAAATCAAACATTATATTCCACAATAGAACATATGCATCAGCTTCTTTCAAATTGCATTTCCTTCCTGTTAGGTCCATTAGTGTAAACCAGACTGCCGTTAGAATACCCCTTATTGCTGCTGTCTTTCAGCGCAGTTCCTGAAATGGATAATGTGCTGCATATTATGGGCAATTACACAGAACTCCCTAGTGATGGGGTTTTAGAGTTTCAGAATAAAACAGCTGGAACCACAAGTCTGTAAACTAATCTGAAAAAGAGACAATAGTAAGACATTCAATGCACATTGTTAGAACATGGACAAAGAGTAGACATGAAATATTGCATGGCCTTTAAAGATATCATACTTACCATATCATAGAAACAGCACAGACACTAACAAGTCTCATTTTTATGCTTGAATGTGATGATAGTCCAAAGCTAGGGATTTGACTATGACTGAAATAAATATACACATGCTCTATACACCTCAAGGAAATGGTGAGCATAAAGGAAACAAGGCCTGATCCAAAGCTCAGTCTTTCAATTGTTCTTAATGGACTTTGAATCAGACCTACACAGAACATTTCCCCATAAACATCTCCTAAAAGGGAGAACCTACTAATTAGTGGCAATATTCCTAAGTATTCCTAGGAGCTATTTCTCCAGTCCATTTTCATAAGGTGTCACAAAATGCTTGAAATCTGGGATCCTTGCCACACATTTGTGTCTGGGTATTTGAAGAATGGCCCTGAAGATTTAGATGGATTGATCCTGCATCTGTTGAAGTCCATGGCAAACCTCTCATTGATTTCAATAACACAGGGCCAGAATTTTAGAATTGTACATGCATAATTTGCAAGCACAATTACCATGATTAAATGTGTGCTCATGGTAACTGTGCAAAGTGTGACTGGTTGGGTAACTGACTGCCATTCAAAAATCAGTTACTTTGACTGCTGGTGCAAATTCTGAGAATGGAGTATGAAAAATCTGTGTCATTGTGTTTGCCGTCAAGATAAAATAGAAAAAAATCAATCAATATCAATATTTGCATGGGATTGGGACTTTTTTTTTTTTTTTTTTTTTGGAGCATGAAAAAACAATAAGAAAACAAGGAACTAAGCTACCTGAAGTGTTTCATGTGGAAAGTGAAAATGACAAATTTTAATATTTGAAAAACAAATTATTTTCATCTGTGCCCTTTTTTTGATGTGTCTTCTTATCAGTGAAGTCCAGTGGCTGTTGGCAAAAAATGAATCTTTTGCAACTTTATGGCAACATGACTGAACAAATGGAAAGTGATGGTTTGGCAATAAAAGGAAACAAAACCAAGTCAAACTAAACACTATAAAAACATTCAGAAACCACTTTTTCCATTTTTCAAACTGGTCTAAAATTTTTTCTTTTTTACTGGAAATATTGCACAACGTGGAAACCAGATGTTTTGACTAGTTTTAGTTAAAATGCTGTCCTTATATCTCAAAAGATTGATTTTTATAGTCATAACAGTACATATAAATACATTTTATACATAGTGATAAGGTTTCAAGAGCCATCCTTTTGTTCAGCAAAATGGCAGCAGGAGAAAATTTGACATAAAATACTTTATCCAGCTGTCCCTTACAGTCATTGCTTCCTTTTGCCCTTGAAAGCAATTATTCTGTTTTCCTTTTCCAATTAAAGCTTTATTACTATGTGTCAAATTGAAACAAGGAGATACACAAATTGGACCTGACTGTGTAACACTTTCTCTCTGGAGTAGTTTCACGGAAATCGTTGGGGTTCTTCATGTGAGTATGTATTGCAGGATCAGGCCCAAAGCTAGTATAAGGAAAGAAAAAAAGATGAAAACTAACAATAAGAACATATCCTTTGATTGTAAGTCAATAATAATAATCACTGAAATAGAATAAAATGCATTTGTTTATATTATTGAAAATAGCATGATGCATATTCTTTTGGGGCAAAGGGGGCAGATTCTAGTCCTTTTGCCACTTGCTTGTGTCACACTGGCAATGCAAAGAGACTGTATTGGCATAGGGGAATTCCAACATCATACAGAGCCAGCCTGGGCTGGTTTGTCCTGGAGAGTGCTTTTGAGCTCTCACCTTGCCATGCAGGGTCTTCTCTTCTCTGTTCGTTTAACTCAGAACTGCCATTTTGGTCTTCTGTATCCCCCCTCAGTGTATACATACCACCTCTACCCTACCTTATGGCATCTGAATTGACAGCTCAGACACACTCCTCAAAATTGTAATGCTGCTCTCGGGTAACTGCTAGGGAGTGTTCATTAGCAGTGAAGCACATACGCTTCCCCAAAGATGAAAGCATGAGTACCGCAAGCTTCTAGCCTCTGTCTGCCAATTCGTGAGAGTCCGAAATTTAGCACGAAATGAAACTGGCTCTTCCACATGGCAGAGTGATACATGGTCTACTGAACTTTTAGCTGGTACTACATTGCACAGTGCTAAAATCGTAATCCAGAGTTTTTTACTGAGTAACGTACATTGTATTTTCCAGAGGGAAAAAAATACAATTTGCTTGGATGGTTGTAATAATAGAAATATGTACAAGCTGCCAAGTTCAGACTGAGATGCTGACTATCCCAAATTTGGTGGGCTGGTGGTGTTTGGATGTTAGGTCCATTGCAGAGATTGGGACAAGTAGTTAATTCAGATACAGATCTGAGTTTAGACTCTAACTAATCTTCATCTCAGAGTTTAGAGTGTTTGGTTCTGGGTTTTAATTTAGGCAATTTCTTGTAGACACACAAAGTTGCTAGGCAAAACACCCTCAGCTTTTAAAGTGAAAACTATATGTAACAATTCTGACTTCATTACTGAATACATGGCTGGATGAGCATTATGAAATGTGTACATTGCTGTGTGAGTTCTCTATTAGAAGCACCAGCCAGTCATTCAGGTTGAACATTCTCAGTACTACTTTTGTGGAAAGAGACGTAACCTTGTGTAATGGCATAGGAATGGAATGTGTCATTGTCACTGTTGGGAGAATTCCTGAATAGTTTTTTAAAACTTGCTAAAGTATTTGAATTACTTCTAAAAGTCTGAAAATTCTTTGTTATGTATATGCTAATAATTGCAACAAATTTTGCTCTCAGTTACATTAGGGTAGATGTTGAATAACTTCATTTACACCAGTCAGAGAATATTTTAGGTAGGGACATTCAGCTAGGCTACCGTCAGTCAACAGTATTGTTAATGCAAGCTGCATCAGGTGTGGACTGAGTTCCGTATAAAGCATTACGTATCCCTTTATTCCTTTATTAAGAGTAAAGGTCTGTTTACAGTCTTGGAGCCTTAAAATCACGCCTGTTCTGTAGGGAAGGAGTGTCGTGGATACAAGATTTCAGAAGTATTCAATGACATTCCACCCTATAGGGCAGAAAATCCCCTGAGGGCAGGAGAAATTTAAAGCTACAGGAGTGCAAGTAAGTTGCAAAGTTTTCTAAGAACAGTATGTACAGACACTTTAGCATATTTGTCTATTATTGCTATGTAATATGCCATCTCTAGAAATGTGGTGGTACCTTAGCGGTTAATTCGAACATGAATGAAATGAAGCTAAAACAGAATTTTCAACAGTATTTAATTTAAATATTGTGCTAAATGCTAACTAGCTCACTAATTGAATTAATGCAGCTCTCCAACTAGTTTTTTACTATAAAAAACTGTATGGAAAATGTTAATACCCACAGATTGCTTTTGATACTGAGCCATGGATGGCATCTCACTCAGTGTAAAATTATGTGATAAAAGTTCTTGGAAGACCATTTTATATTAGCATTATTGAACTTCATATAGCACCATGAGAACTTTAGCTGCCAGGGACATTACTATATGGAAGATATGCTAGCAGACAAGGGGTGTGGTGTGCTGTAAATCAAATAAATGTTCATTCTCCAAAATGTATATACGTGTGGGTGTAAGTTTCCATCTACTTATGTTCAAGTTTGATTTCCACAACTGCATAGGTTGAAGAACTACCGTCCTTCCCACTTCTTTAGTTGTGGTACTGAGAAGTGACTAGCTCTTATCCGTGTGACATTTGATTGCTTTAGTTATTCTGCAAATACAGGGGCAGATCTTCAGGTCCTCCTCTTATCTAATGCATATTGTACAATCAAAATAAGATAAAGGAGCTATGTTTCAGTGTTTAGACTAGGCTCCAATTCTAATACTGCACAAAGTGGCTCTAATGATCCCTGAAAGAAGGCTTTTGAACTGGAGAGTATTTCTTGAGAAAGATCAAAGCTCAGCATTCCCATCCTGCACCTGAACTAGTAAAGTCCTGAGCACCTCCTGCAACATGCTGAGCACCTTCAGTTGCTAGTACAGTTTTATATAAACACATACAGAGCTAGATTATGTCTGGGTCTGTGCAGGTGCATTATGAGGGGGAGAAAGTGAAAGCAGCTTTCCATTTGGCTGCAGGTGCTGGGGAGCACAATAAGGTATAAGACAGCTAGTACTCACGGCCCCAGAGGATGCAGGGAAGGCCATGGCCCAACAACTTTGTTACACCAGTGTGCTGGCAGAATACTTGAGGGAGAGGAGAAAGCTGCACCTCTTTAAAGGTGCAGCAGATCTCGTAGTTCACTGTGCTCCCCTGCATCCATTAGACCAGTGGTTCTCAACCAGGGATCCGGGACCACTCGGGGGCTTTGAGCAGGTTTCAGGGAGTCCACCAAGCAGGGCCAGTGTTAGACTCGCTAAGGTCCAGGGCAGAAAGCTGAAGACCCACCGCATGGGGTTGAAGCCTGGGGCCCTGAGCAATGTAGCTTCATGGGGGCCCCTCTGGCATGGGCCCCAGGCAATTGCCCTGCTTGCTCCCCTCTAATGCCAGCCCCAGTTTTTATATGCAGAAAAACAGTTATTGTGGCACAAATGGGCTATGGAGTTTTATGGGTTGGGGGGGGCTCAGAAAGAAAAAAATTGAGAACGCCTGCATTAGACAATAGAAAGAAATAATACATTCTTACACTGCAACTCTTCTCTTGCCTTACGGCAGCTCTGCCTCAGAAGGAATGTAAATCAGTCCATTTCAGGTTCCATCTACACCATAGTCTTTTCTTTGTTTTTATAATATATTATTCTTTAATTGAGAAAGGAGGTGAAATATTATGTTTGACACTGTGCTTCCTCACTATAATTTTTACTATTATAAGAATGTGGCAAAGGTATAATAAATCCAGGTAATAATAATTCATGTAGCACCACTAGCAATAGTATTTGATGAGGTAGGTATCCTTATAAATACTTGTTTGTGACCATGTGATCATGCCTGATATTTTATCGTATATTATTTGTAATTTTGTCATTACTGCCTGAATTTATACATTAAATACACTGCTATAATTCATTTTGTTAAGATTATTTCATGCAACATTAAACAAAGTTGTGTAAATTTAGCTAAATAGGGATATGTTTGCTCTTGTTAGTCACCAAAAGTCTGGTTATTTCAGTGAATTATCTGAATTTCTGGGCACTGTTTCCCTTCATTTACGGCAAAAAAGTGAGATGCTGAAATAAATGCTGAAAGCCAGTCAAGACACAATGAACTCTCAGACAATTTATGCAAACATGGCAGATAATAGATTTAGTCAGTGGTGTAGTGGTAAAAAAAGAAGTGGGTAAATTAAACTCTATATTCCCCAAATGAGAAATGGTAAACTATGTTTACCCATGTTTGCCCTTGATTACACTACTGGATTTACTAGAAACATGTCAGGCACAAAAGACCGGACTGCTTTTTTAAACATAACTGTTTTGGAAGCGATTTATGGACATTTTCAACTGTGTTCATTAAAGGGAAAAATATTTTGAAACTATAGGCTATATCCTTTTATCCTTTTTTTGCCATACAGCCTGTGTTTGTTGCAACTCTTTGATGTCTTTTTCACCAAAAATAAAAGTAGTTATGAATTAATTTCTCTAAAGCACTTTTATTTTTGTATCAATTTGCCATTTTTATTTCCTTTCTGGCAGCCCAAATTAGTGTATTTTTGAGAACTAGAGTTCACGGTTCGGGGTTTTCAGACCATGATGATGGTTTTCTGGCTGCTGAGATTCCGCTGCCACTGCTTTTTTTTCTTCCTTTTGTTAATAAAAGCTTAATAAAATGTATTAATACTTTGTTTAACTGCCTTCTAGAGCAACCAACCCCATTAAAGGTTATCCAATCTAAATTATTGGAAGCCACTCAAATTGAGAAAGTTGACATACATATTATTAATCTGCCCCAATAGGCATTAGTTATTGTAAGGCCTCAGACATGAAAATCATTTAGGAAGACAGATTCTATTATAGATTTAGGCATCAGCCCTGCAAATATTGATGCACCTGGTTGACTTTGCGCACTGAAAATCTGCTCCTGCTCCTGAGGATGCCAATGGTCCTTGGTGCCACCTTCAACAAGTGAGGTCAATGGGAGTCTTTCCAGTGACTTCAGTGGGCATTGGATTAGGCTGATGGAGTAGTCCCAAATGATTGCAGGATTATTTACTTTATACTAGAAAGCGTATAATCCATAAGGAAAATTCCAAGATTTGTGCATTTTTATGACTTCTGAAAAATATGAATCTCAACACAATCGGAAAACCAGCAGTCCTTGCTCAGCCAAAGCTTCTATGAAGTGTAGACGGAGTTTTAAAGTCAATGGGAGTTTTGCCTGAATAACGACTATGGAACTAACTATGACGGTGTTCTTCCTTTCCAAATAATACCAAGAGATAGAGAGGGAGAGATGGAGAAGGAGGAGAATCAGACAAAAAGGAATGCAAGGATTTTCAGTCCCATCCTTACAAGGATGCATTTAATTTTAGATCAAAATTACTTAATTATTTTGTGACCAGTTCAGCAGAGGCAAGACAGCTGCAAGTAACATTTTAAAGATTTTTTTGAGCTCACATTTCAAATGTTATATAATAAATTAAAAAACAAGAAGTCAAAACTAACACATGCCAAAATATCTTTATAAACAATACAATACAGTTAGAATTAATGTAGATATCTTTGTAAAGAACACAATGTAGTTTATATCATTAATCCTTTTATGTCTCTATTTTTGTTCATATATGAACAGGTTTGCACTAGTTTGTATTAATTAACTGTAAGCAGGATTTCTGAGACCAGATCACCATTAATTCTGTAGCCCTGATTTAAATCTGCAGTAAAACATTTCTCCATTTAGTCTGGTGCTTTTTGTGTCATATTTCATATACTAGTTGTCTCTTAATTAAATCCATGATGGCCCACCAACACAGCCTATTAAAATAACTGTACTTTATGCTTGACATATTTATGAGACAGATCCATAAGAGTATAGACTGATACTTGAACTACTCACTGAGAAATGCTAATAAGATTATGATGAAGGTAAGATTAGAATATTCGTCTCTTTTTTCTTCTCTTTTTAAAGATTTATTTTTATAACTGCAATTCACTTTTTCTATTTCAAGAACACTGATGTTGTTGTACACACCAAGAGCTTTTGAGTGAGGAATTGCCATGGAAGTGAAAACTAGCTAACTTAATTTACAGCAGATCTGGAAAATACCTAAGTATAAATATATTCTCTTCTCATCATGTTCCCGGAAATACAAATGTTTACAGATATCAGTAAAATCTTCTTATGTTTTGACATTTTAAAGATATTGTATATTAACAAATTAGATTACCTACAGGGTTGGGCTGAGATAAAACATTTATTACCAAGTACCAAATTGCTTCTTGAGTAGTCCTGTTGAGTTAAGGCTCATTCTAGCCTGAGTGAGGAAGAACCTAACAGTTATAATGAACTAAGTCTTTTGCTAGATATCTAAAACCTGTACAGTGCACTTCTTCTGTTTTCAAAACACAACACGGTATATTAGTACATCTTGGGATTTACAGTCTAGTATATGGATTTTGAATATTGTTTTAATGCTTAAAATTTTAAAACTGCATAAATGCACCCAGAGACAAATCAATAAAGTTGTATGACTTTAAGGGTGGCTTGATATATTTATTACCATTTGACTTGTGTACATGGACATCTCCAAATATCCTTCATTGTTAGGGGCATTCAGTGATATTTCTGTTGCTGTTTGTTTTATAACTGCTGCAATACTAAGGATTTTAAGAGGGCTAAGTTCCAGACCTTGGCATTTCTGATTGGTTATTAGAATTCAAGTGGGAGCACAGTAGAAATAGAGATATGGTTTAATTAAGTGATCTAAAAACAGCATGGCTATATCATCTAGTAGAACTAGGACATTCACCACAATTGTGTGCATCTCTCTCTCTCTCGTATATAGATATAGATATATATCTTAGATTTATACTCACTTTAAGATCCCTTTAGCTCTATATATGGGCTTCGTTCACCTTTACATTAAGGGCCCTTCACACCACACTGGCAGAGTAAAGAGATTTTAAAGTGAGTATAAATCTAATTACAGCCCTTTACATTTGTGTCCACATTAAGACCCCTTTGCAATGTCAGAGTGTTATAATGGGGCTGTAGTATAAATAAGAAACAGGTCCATGTGTTTTTCAATCGTAATACACTATCACATCATTACTTCATACCAATTTCCACTAATAAAAATGTCAGAAGTATTGGAAGTTGGACTTCCACTTAAAAATAAAAATACTTACTAAATACTTGATCAGCTACAGATCAGGGAGCTTCACTAAACATATTCAGTCTAATAAAATCAGCCACACATACTCCTGACACTGGTAGTAATTAAAATAACTTGTTTCAGAAAATTGGTCCTATACAGGAATACTTATTGGCAATTATTTTTACGTTCTTCAAACCACAGCTAACGTAATTTGATTCACATACAATTTTCTTATAAATGTAGTTCACATTGGGTTTTATATGCAGCTTAAAACTGTTAGTTGCCATTTTGAGCCTCACAGTAAAATAGAATTCAATATGTTGCTTTTTCTCAAGCATTGAGAAATGTTTGAGAAACTCTTGTCTTGGTCTAATCAACTGTGAATAATTTACATTCTGAGTCCAACTTTTCCATATAAGTGAATCAGACTTTTCTCAAAACTTATAAAGTCTAATCAGCTTGTTACATTCATCTAATTAAAGAAATCTGTTGCAAACTCTCAGGCATGATTTCATACCAAAAAGCTTTCTGTTATGAAAAAGTCACACTTTCATCATGGTTTTGTTTTGTTTATTTATAATGCCAGGCCAGCTCTTCCAAAAAAATTAATATATGATCTTATAATGTTATGAGTCAATGTGTCTAACTTAAAATTATTTTTGGATTCTCCTACCTCCTGATGCATACACTGTCTAGTGCTCTAAATTTATACAGATGCAGCTTTCCTGGAGGATTTTTTAGGCTCAGAACAGCTCTCACTTCTGAAACAGATTACAAATATGTGAAAACAAATGTTCCCCTCCATTTTGAAGAGTGAAAGGATGTAATAAAGGAGTGACATACAAGAGTATGGATAAAAGTATTACCTTATTTTCTGCCCCCAGTTTCCTGAAATAGGCCTGGGTAACAAAATGTTAATATTGCTGTCACACAATACAGGTCAGTATCCATTGATTCCAATAGTATAGAGAGGAGCACAAAGGTGCAAATTAAAGGGGTGGAAGGGAATTCCAGAACATGTTTGCCTATTCCCCAATCCCAAGGAAGCCCTTCTGGGGACAGCAGGTTCTGCAGATGGGGAGGAACAACTGATCTCCGTGGCACTGAATGGGCATCATGGTGTAATTTAGCACTCACAATAATAGATAGGATGGGCTGGTTCCCCTGCCACACTTTCAGTTCCTTCTGATGTGGGGACTGAGGGGTTAGGAGAACTGGCAAGCAGGAAATACATGTTAGCGCATCTCTTACAGAAGTCAGGCTTCCATGGAAGCTGCTAAGAGCTGGGAGGCCAATGAAGACAACAGAACGTCCAGGGAAATCTCCCAAGATTCTCAGGTTTCAGGAGCCAAATCTCCTGCCAGTTCCTTATGTGAGAGACCAGCTGCAATGGACACATTAGACAGAAACTGTAGAAGTACTCAGATCTCCCATTTCCCTACCGGTGGAAAATCCTGAATAGCAATTTGGTACATATTGCTTAGCACATGCTCAGCTAAATTGCTGTTTGTTGGAGAGCACAGAGACATAAATAAGTGTGTAGCACACTATAACTGAAAGCTGCTGTTTTTGTCTATGAATGCTAGGATTGCACTGCCATTCTGCTTTGCACAGGGTCTTATGTGTGGGAAAAGAGGGACATAGATTAAGTAACCTGGAATCGAATCAATTGCCTATTAAGCATGATTTATATGAGAATCATTTTAGATCCATGCATTGTTCTCATTTGCCAATATACTGTTTTTAACTCTAATTGATGAGAGAATATTTTCATATACATATTGGACCCACACTAGCAATCGTAGGTCTGATAGAATAGAACCATTAGAAAAATTCTGTTTATATATTTTTTTTGCCCTTCACTTTTTGATGATGGCAGCACTCTAAGTTGCAGCAATAACTACATAGAGGCATAAGTACCATCAAATGCTATACTAACAGTAATTGATGAGATTTACCACAGACATCTGGAAAACATCTGGAAGAAGCAGAGCAAGTGGCTTTAGCAGTATCAATAACTAGGGACGTAATTAGCATTTGGAGATGACTAAGAGTATATAGAAAGACCCTCGGAAGGAGATTTTAGAGTTGAGTGAAAGTTGCCAAAATTATATATGTATATTTTACAATAAAAACTAGGAATTAATTTCATTAGTATCTGTGATTTCTTTTGTTTACTTGCTGCAAACATTTATAGAATCAAATATTTTTCTGAAAAGATTTTCATGAAGAGAAAAAGTATTAAAACTGCAAATGCTCATGTGTTCGTCTCAGAATTTTTAGCAGCCATCTTGAAAGCAGGGAGCATAAACAACATTATGTGACTTAGGTGCCCAATCAGACAGCAGAGGTAGCAAATAATCACACCCGTAAGCATGGTAAATCATTCAGAGATAGTATTATGTTAACATAAACTGTTCATTGACTAATTCTAAATAATAAAATCAAAGTTTCAGACAGGAATGGGCTAAACTAGTCTAAAATATTTGTTGTAAATAATGTGTGCAGCACTAAATGAGGATAATACCCTCAAGAACTGGGGCAAAGAGAAATCTAAAAGATAGGGAGGAGAGAGCATAAAGCTGAGAGAAGGCAATACAAGCCATGTAATTTTGTATGAAATAGAGCATTATTCTGTGTTTGTACAGCACCTTGGACCTGGTCCATGACTGGGGCTCCTAGGTCTATCACAACACAAATAATTAATAATTAATACATGTCAGCCTGCAGTAAGTAGAAGGGACAAAGTGTGGGGACATGAAGGAATATGCTCACTATGAAACAATGTTTTAAGGTTATCTCATTTCTTAATAATCAAAATTTCAGTAAAGATTCTATATGTAAAATCTTTTCCTGAATTCACAAGCATCCACATTATCATTCACTTCAGGCACAGACATTATGTTTCTGCTTATTCCTGTATTATCACAAGCACTTTTTCATATTTTCTTTGTTATTAAGGAAAATTATTTGCCTCCATGTGAAACACAACATGTTTAGCAGAGCTCTTGGGCTGAATGGACCACCTCCTTATATTACACCTGATGGTTTTGATCTACATTATTGTACTTATTTACTGACTTCATGCAAATATTCCTCCTACATTAAAATGAAAACTTTTACCAGAATGAAATTAAAAAATGTAGAATTTAAGAGTAACTTAGCCTATTCTAGTCTAGTGTATATAGCTTATTCCACCCTCATCACTGTAGTATCTGGAAGCCTTTCAGTAGCACATAGTGCAACTTGGCTCATGTTCATAAAGTCACACACAGAAGCATGGGGACAATAAGAACTTGTTTGTCAGTGGTTTAACGTGGCTATTGAAATTGCTAAATGTTTTATTTTTGTATCTATAATCAGCTCCTTATGCGGACACCACCTTTTCTTTATTCTTTCTTTAACTATCAATGTTCCTGACTTGGGAGAATACATTTAAGATGATCACCACTTGAATTGACTGCAGGGGGATCTCATGCACAGGATGACTCCATCTCTTCAAAATTCTCTTCAAAGGGTCAGGTTCAGATCTGAGATTCATGGCACACATCATTATGTAGCTATGTTAGGATAACAATACTTCTACTTCATGTCCATTTCTGCTCCAGTCATAGGCTGTCTCCACATTCTTTATGAGAGAGGTTTCTGAAAGAATGGAAATTACTTCTCTGAAGCAGTGACTCTTGACTCTGTTCTACAGTAGCGTCCATGGATTGTTGGGTAATATCAAAATCACCAAACCGTCATTTGCAGGAGATTCCTTGCACTAGTTGATTATAATGATTTATTAGTCACATAACACTGTTGTTTTCCCAAAGAGCAGCTTATGCCCATTGTTTGTTTCTATTTGCATGCTTGTTGATGAATATAAAATGTATATAATTGGTGGATCATCTTGGAAAAGTTTCAGAGAAGAAGAGAGATTGAAGCAGGGGAAGGGTGAGCGACTGGCACACAGGAATGGAAAGATAGTTCCAGGCATAGGGAGCCACACAGAAGAAGGCACAAAGATGAGAATCGGGGAAGAATACAACCACAATGGGTAAAAAAGGAGTCTTGTGCAAAGGGAAGATAGCACAGGGGGGAATAAGAGGAAATGTAAGTAAACATGAGAGTAGTTAATACTTTTAGTATAAAACTACAAAACCCACTGATATCTGACTGTCAATGTTGTTAGAAAAGTTACTCTAACAATAGATAGAAATAACAGGTTTTGATTTATCTAAACTGTCCATTGTAAGGCTTCAGTTAAAATAATGTAAATGTACCATATAAGATCCTAAAATGCCAGACAATATTGGGTTAGAAATAAAATCTTACATCACCCTCTAGTCATATACAGAAAACTGAAAAAGTCTGAGTACTCTAAATTAATCTATTGCATGTACATGCACATCTGATAATTGCATAGGTAAGTTAGGCATGCACGAATGTATGTACATACTTGCACATGATTTAAATTCAGAAGTTTGGGATTCAGCCTGAGATAAAGAGCCTTACACCACTACACCACTGGGGTAGAGGGGGTTTGTAGGCCACTATTTGACCAGCCTTTGTAGGTAGGTTCCATCATCAATAATGATGTGCTGAGCAGGAACAAAATTAGCAGCATTAGCACTTACTCAGGCTAGTCATGTGTAAATCACTTTGGGCTAAATTTCGAAAGGTATGTAGGTATCTAAAAAAGATGGGCACCGACTAGGATTTTATGCATCTATGCACCTAACTCACTTTGAAATTCTCTGTTAAGGAGCACAAGGCAAACTTAATTCAACTGCTTGTCATAGCCATGAAATTCAGAGATGGGTCTAATCAGCAAAGTACATATTGAAATCTGATTTTTTTAAAAGTTCCATTGGGGTTTGAATCAGGAGTTTGGTTCATTCTATTAAAATAAAGCTTAGAAGCTATCCACAGAGTTTAAATCTGGACCCAAACATCACTGAACAGCTTCCAGCTTTGGAAATATCTAATTATAATAGGGCCTTTCATTACAGAATTACAAAGTATTGAGCAATGTGACCTAGTATTCAGCAAATATTTATTTTGTAAACATAGATTACTCAATAATTTCAGTACAGTTTCTTAGTTCTATGTACACATACAGTGTGCAATCAGAGAAAACATGGCAAAATCTGTGTAAATGTTGCACAGACAAAATAGTTATTATTCTTTACTTTAAAAATAATAGATTATTAGTCAATGCAAGCCTTGGAGAGAGTGGCTCACATTTGCATGTTAATGAAAAGCCATTAATTGCACATTATTTGCTATGTAGAGCAGTAGAAATATATATATATATTTTTAGTGGTCATAAAAGCTGTCTCTTTCCTGAGACACACATGAAATCACCCTCTGCAATACTGCCAGATAGAGGAGGGAAAAAAATCCAACTCTTTAAAACAGTCTCAAAGTAAATAAGATAGAGTTGTCTGTGCTGCTTTGCAACATGCAAGTGTGTCAGCTCATTTTAAATAAAATAGTTTTAATAATGTCATTACTAATGTCTATCTGGTCATTTCTCTGAAACACTGAATTTTAATATGAACGTTTCATTTTAATAAATGATAGAAGAAGTAAGTTGCCCTGAGTCAGCAGGAAGTGGCTATACACCAGAGAACAGACTGATTGTGTTAGATTCATCCAGAACATTGAACAGCACACAGACAGTCCAAGGAAAAAACAACTGGCTTTATTCGAATGATTAGTCTTACTGCTGCTGTGTAGCGTAAATTCACACATTCTTCTATCATTCCTTGACTTTGTGCCAAAAACTCCCACTTGAAGCAATAATTAGAATTAGTGTTTCCACTGCATGCCTCCATCTACCAAACAAACAATAATGAAATGTGGCTTTTATAAAATATGCAGTTAATTAAACTTTTTTTATTTTGTTTGATTAATACAGTTCAACTGTACTAGCCTCCTATTATGTTTGTCTATGTCTGCCATATGTTGTTAAATCACAACAAATGCGCTATTAATAATACTAGTGAGGTCTCAGAAACTTACCCTTTAAAACTACTTGTGATTTTTTTTTTATTTGTCACCTTTTTATTAATATTGAAATCTTGGAATAAATTGGAGAGGCAGCATGATTTTAATACAGTAGTTTATTTCATATTTAAAAGATTACTATAGCACCTGTATTATATATCTATTGTGCAAATACTCTTCATATGAAGATCAAGCACATACATACTAAACACTTTAAGACAAGTGGATTTCTGAGTGTGCAGTTTAGAAATGGTAATATAGTTTATATGTGGTTCAATACTGCATTATCATACTGTGCAAATAGCAATTCTGCTTCCATTGTTAATTATATTATTTCATGCTTTTTTTAGTGACCACTTTAATCATCCCAATGCTGAAAAAATCTAGTCTCTGATTGATGAGAATGCCACACCCCCATACACTCCAGCAGGGACAAAGCTTCCAACTGTTAGTAACATAAATCACTACAATTTTATAACTTAACTACCGTATGATCAGAGATCACATACATTGTTAGCTTGAATATGCGTTGATCCTTAGTTATGAACATGTTAGGTCTAAATTCATTCACTCTGTTTGGAGAAATATAACCCATTTCACATTAAGAAACTAATGCATTTTAAATAAGCAATTCTTTAAAACAACTGGAAATAATCATAAAAGTCGTCTGTTTGCAATCTGCATTAGTGTGAGTTATTTCATCACTTAAGAGAAATCCTTTTAGAGAAAAACAATAAAAAAAAAGCCTCTGACAGCTAAGAAACTGTGGGTCAGCCATTTTAGTAATGAACCACAGTTCGTCCGATTTGTGAATTTACAGATGATACGACAGAAAGCAAGTTACATCTTGGAGAAATTGCCCTCAGGAGAGAGGAAAAACTATTGCAAGGTTGACAGCACAGCCTTGTACCAGCACCGTTTTCTTTCCCTAGTGGCTCAAGGAGTTCCAAGCACCCTTCTGTAAATCATCATCGCCGATCTATTTATTATCTTCCAGCCCAGTGCACAACACTATCTGTTACACACGGATACCAGCAATATTACCAGGTGGGCTCCAGGGATAAGAGACAGCAAGCACTCTACACCTCTTATTTCTGAGTCACACCCAGTATAAAGATAGGTTCTGTTCATTAAGTGCTTACTATTGTCAGCACTTAGATACTATGAAATACTATGTTTCAGAGGCATTTTCTTTAGTGATTTCCAAAACTGCTTGATCCCAACTGCTGATGCCTTTGTATTCAAATACAGAGCCAAAATTTATCAGCATAGCAATAGATACCAGGGTTATGAAAGTATTGTTCATTCAGTGACTTTTGGTGTCTTTGAAGGAGGCAATGGTTACACTCTAACACTTGCTCTCGAATATAAATAAATACATAATAAATAAGCTTACGTTCTAAATGTTGAAAATGATTTCCTCAGTCGATGGCTCCAAATCACAGCAAACTTTTTTTTTTTAATATTAAGATCAATGCCCCCAGGTTATCCCTTCCATTTATTTTGAGCAGAGGAAATTCATATTAGGCCTGGACATTCAGAATGGAGGAGTGCCACACTGGGTCCCTCATCCCTATCTCTGGGTTCCCAAAGCAATTTTTCCTGGGGCACACCACAAGGATGGGGCACAGCCTTTTGGGAACTGGTGTGGCCTCAAGCAACATGAACTCCTGTGGAATTCCACCTGGAGCTACTGCAGTGCAGCTGCAGAGGACTCAGCCAATGGTAACATGGTTCCTGTGACAATACGAATGCTCCCAGGATGTAGGTGAAGGAGCAGTGCAAAGAGGAAGCTCCTTCATTTAACTGTTTCTTATCAAATTAGGTTCCTCTCCCATGGATTTCTAGGATTCCTGAGATCTAGATTTCATGTCTCCTCCCTGTCCTGTGTCCACAGCCTGAACTCCACCGTCCTAGTACGATGGCAAACGTATGGAATTTCCCGGCTCTGTCTCCCCCTTCAGTAGGTTTCCCCCATAGTAAATGACTTAGCCTTAGTAGCATGACACATTATATGCTGCAAACATGAAGCCTACAAAGAAAATTGATTAAGATGCCTTTCTCAGAGATATACTGTAGTTCAACCACAAGTTGCTGGGCTCCATACAGGAATCACTGAGTGTTATGTTAACCTGCATTTTGCAGGAGGTCAGACTAGATGATTCTAATCTTCCTGGCCTGAAAACCTATGAAATTAGCCAAAAGGTAAAATGCAGTACAATCCTTTGTATAGTACAATTGTGTTACAACAGCTAAAATGGTAACATCATAAGTCACTCAGGTACACCTAGTCAGAAGGCCAGAAGACTAAGCACTGCAGGTATGCAGTGCTTTGTCTGATTAGAAAACAGCATGACACAGATGTGATTTCCGCTCCATATATCAAGTTAGGCAGGCTTTTGCTGTTTCATCATGAAAGCATCTGAAGTGAAATAGGTTTTGGAACATAAAGAATGACAAATTTGGAAACAATATCTATATGCCAGATGGGAGTAGGAAGAATCCTTGTGGCAAATGTATTATGAAGGGAATATGCATGAGGAAAGAATCTGTGCCCAGCTTCTCAGAGGCTGGACAGACAAGAACAAAACATCTCTCTTGCTCTTGCTCTGTCTAATGCATTCTCATCTAATTTCATTTGTTTAATTACATTGCATCAAAACACAGATTATCTAGGACCCATATACAAGAATTTTAACATTCATCAGTGTCAAGGTTCCTTCCCCACTCTGAACTTAGGGTACAGATGTGGGGACCTGCATGGACACTTCTAAGCTTAATTACCAGTTTAGATCTGGTATCGCTGCAACCACCCCCAAGCACTACTTTTCTTCCCTGGGTAGTCTTGAGAGACTTCACCAATTTCCTGGTGAACCTAGATCCAAATTCCTTGGATCTTAAAACAAGGAGAAATTAACCATCCCCCTCCTTTCTCCCACCAACTCCTGGTGGATCCAGATCCAACCCCTTTGGATCTAAAAACAAGGAAAAAATCAATCCGGTATTTAAAAAGAAGGCTTTTAATTAAGAAAAGAAAGGTAAAAGAAAACCCTCTGGGAGAGATTATCATACCAGCTACTTTCACAGACAACAGATTCAAAACACAGAGGATGGTCTCCTGGGCAAAAACTTTAATACACAAAAGAATACCCAAATTTGATCATTCCCTTAATGGAACCAAGACAAGTTACAAAGAAAATAAACATAAACCTATTTATCCCTTCCTAAAACTTACTACTCTGATAAGAGGCTGGTTCCTTGATCTTTTTCACTCCAGCTGAAACTGAGACTCTAAACAAAGGAAAACTGCCCTCCTTCCTTTCGAAACATCTTGTTCCCCCATTAGTTCCTCTGGTCAAGTGTCAGCTAGGCTAGGTGAACTTCTTAACCCTTTACAGGTAAAAGAGGCATTAACCCTTAACGATCTGTTTTTGACAATCAGGGTTTGGGAAAGATCACCACTGAAGAACGGCTGGTATAAACAGATGAGGCTTGTGCTGTGCTATGCAGGAGGAAAACATGACTTCATCCTGTTCTCCTGTGTCACAAATTTCCGTAAGTGGGGATTCCAAGAATGCCTTATTTGCAGGTTTCATCCTAGACCTGCATTATACCTGTTGATTGCAGTATGCTACTCATTGCACAGAAGAATACGTTTAAATAGTATTTATTTACTCCATTAGGGGCTTTGGAATTCAGGACCAGGACCTTGAAAGACATTCTATAATGAATGGAGTACCACTTTAGTGAATGAAGCATTGCAGTGATCCAGTCTCAGAATAACATGTGCTTAAAACTGAAAGCAACACAGGGTTGGACTAACCCATATTATCCATAGATAAGCCTGTAGAAATTAGGCATTTTAAGATTTAGGAAGATACTATGCAAAAGACCTTGGAACAACATGTGTTTACAATAGCCAGGCAAACGACAGCCAAGCTCCTCAGAGTTCTAAAGAGGAATGGACATTCCAGAAGAGGCTATAGAAAATAGTTCTCTAGAGGCAAAGAGACTTTACACTGCATTAGGTGACCTGATGGGATGATTTGTGTTTTGAGCCAGTTGTAAAACTACTGAAACCTTGTTATACCAGGTACAAACAGAAATGCTCAAGAACAAAGAAAATTCAGATAAATCTGCAAAATGCTATTAATTTTTTGCAGATTTGAAGGCACAGAGTAACATTACACAGTGTTTTTGAGGGCTAACAGCACAGTGGATAGCCAAGGAGTTCATAGGAAGAGCAGTTGATCAGCAATTAGATTTTTGACAGCAAACACACAGTGCGCTCTGTCTTTTGTACACAGTTTTTTAAAGATGCTAAACTCCTTGAGGGAAAAGATTATCTTTTATTCTATTAACAGTAGCAATGAGCACACTGTCAGTGTTAAACAGATTTCATTATTATTAATAATAACAACAATAATAATGTGATAACAAAGGAACTCTAAGTTTGGAGGCATTTCTAAGCACACTTAAAAATGCCGCCAGGGAAAGCCGATCCGCCCCAGTATGGTGCATCAGCTCTTGCCGATATGCCGTACTGGGGCATACTGGCTTACTTTCACCTCTGCCTGAATTGGAGAGCCCTCCAAAATAAACTACGAAGAACTATTCAGCAACCAACAAAGGAAAGCAGAGAGGATACTATAACTGCATGACCTTCTTTCCACCAGTTTTAGAGGCTACAACTTCATTAACTTCAGTGGAGTTATTCCAGATTAACACCTGTGTAAGAGGACAGCCAAGAGCTCAGTGTCCAGTGTGTGAAAATGCTATAAGCAAATGGCATTCTCCACAGCTGATAGATGACTGTAATCTGTGGATCATAGAGAGTTGGAAACAAAACACAATCAGACTTCCAAATGTTTCTTATATCAAGGTGTTTTTTAGATCACTCTGAAAACAACGTGCCCTTAAACTGTGCCAAGAAAATCTATTCTGCTCACAGAAGCACATATCTCCTATACACTCCAGAAAGGTTAGTGTTAACATGTAATTTGCCAGAACATACATTCCAATGTTAAATTCTATTATGCCTTTCACCTTCATAAATACTTATTGCATAATCACTTGTGTTGAAATCTTGGCCCCACTGAAGTCAAAGACAACCCCCAATTGATTTCAATGGGGTAAGGATTTCACCCTTGGTATGTCGTGTAGCTTTACTGAATTTCCTCTTAGTGCACTTCTAATATGTCACTCCTTTTCAGTGCAAGTTGAGGGTGTGTGTGCATGATTGCAAAGGTGACTTAAAGTTCACCTTTATGCTTTGCTGATCCTGGGGTGGACATCAGCAAGGCCAATTCCGTGGGTTTAGTTAGAGCATTGCAGAGTGGTGATCCCCCCGTAACTGATTTCTGTTCCTGCTCTGACAGAAACAGTCACCAAAAGTGCATGCCAAAGCAACTACAGCCCACCTGAGGCTCTGTTCCACTGTACATACAAATTAAATGACTTCTGCTGATGACCTGTGAATTCATCATTTTTGTCTGGTAAGCTTTAAAATGTGTTAATTTTCTCAATGATTGACATTGTTTCTTTTCTTTTCCATGGCTATTGAGTTGTCTATAAAACAGAAATGCTCCACAAACCTTCAATTGGTCATTTAAGCAGCACAATAGATTTTTTTCTCAGATTCTGAAGAAAACACAATAAGAAACATTTGGATTACCTGTCCTCTGAACTTTTCTGGAAGCAAATATTTTAAAGATATTCCATTCGAACACAAGAATTATCAACAAATTCAGAGGCTTCTAAAACCACTACCTTTTTGATTGACCGTTTGTTTTACATGCAGTCTTGGCATGCTTTCTAACTTTACACAGTGGCCAATTTATTCCACCTACAACACATGTTTCTAACACAGGCTTTTCTCAAAATTAAAGATAAAGTACATTATACATCTTCCTGATGTGTCAGGTGACCATCAATCTGGTTCTATTTTCTGGCAATGGAAAAAAACATCCCTTTTGCAGCCTCATTCTGCTCACTTTGAAGTAAATGGCAAGATTCACTTTGATTCAATGGGATCATGGTCTGGCTTTTTATGGATAATTCTACATGGTAGCTATCCAGCTTGGAACAATATACCTAACAATGTGATATAAACTAGGCAAAGCAAATTGAAATGCAATGCTTTGAACAATTGTAATACAATTATTATCAGCTACAAGAAAGATTGAATGTTTCAAATGGAAATCCAGGGAAATATTATTATGCTGTAGTAGGTTTATGATAATCTAATGTTTGTAAATTCCTACAACAAAATTCTGAATTGTGCCAGCAAATGCTGAATAAGTCGTCGGGTTCCATATTATAACTTTGATTATTTTTTTTTTAAAAAAGGGCTCCCCTAGTTATTTTATTGGGAATTTCTGCTTAGAAATGAATGCATGGTATACCTCTAAACTCTTGGTTTGCCAAAATGATCCAAGAAAGGCCATTATTTCATCATGTCATTCTTTTACAAATAGATATAGGTTGCTCAAGATGAAAGGGGGCAACAATCATGCCATTATTGGAAAAATATTAATAGTCATGGGTTTTGGTTTTTTACCCTGGATAACCTTTCCTGGCCTCTCCCTCCTTCCTCACCTCTCACCCCCTACATTAGCTCAAACAACTAGAACTCTGCTTGTGTGATGATAACAGCAGACAGATTTGAATGTGCTAGAGTAATGGCTACACCAGAGTCAGCCATTGTAAACCTAGCCTAACTCTCCGCATTTAGTTTTGAAGTCTTTGAGGTTGGAATGGTAATTTTCACGGAGAAGTCACCAGTCTGATCCTGTGTCACTGCAGTGTTGCTACTGAATTCCTGCTCTCCTGTGCAGCCCAGGATGTTATGTGGCAATTCTCAGTATATTTATTTAAATTGGTTGAAGTGTTTACTCTTATATCCACCTACCCCTGTGCACAGAACCCAAGGTAATAAGGGTCAGGGATTTTAAAAAAACAAACCATGACGCTCATGAACTCCATGGCTCCTTTGAGAGTCATAAATAAAAGGCAGCCATAGAAACAGTGACGTTTAGAGTGACATAAAAGGTGGTTCAGAGCTCCACCACTTCCGGGAGAGCTCCTAAGCAGTTGAGTGCTCAGCAAGCACTGCTCCAACAGTGCTCCCAGCCTGGTATGGGGGTTGATAGAGTAGGGAGACAGAACAGTGGACCCTCCCTCTCCATGACTTTCCCTGTACTCTATGGGGCATATGGAGGGAGTAATAATTTGCAGTCTCCAAAGTGCAGGAACATGACTTGAGACTGTTTTTTCTGCAGTCCATCCAAGAAGGGGGAAAGACTCCTCATACTCTCTCTGCTCCTCTCCCCGATGCATCCATATAAGGGATAGCTACAATTTGGCCCTAACTTTACACTATGGAGCACAGCAATTACAAGTTTAATAATATTATTCAGAATGTATAGGTACTGATCAGAGTCCCATTACTAGAGGTTGATGGTAGAACATTGGGTTTCGATGCGGGTCCCTGAGCACTGCAACAGGCTATCACTTCTGAAAATAGCCATGGGTAAATGGGACTTGGGTTCCTGTGTCAGTTAGGCACTTTTGAAAACTTTCCCCTTGTTCTGTTGTCCTTCAGAGCATCCTACAAGGTGCATCTGTTTGCATGGGCTGCTGCAGAGGATGAAGGTTAGAAGAGAGTTTTGTGTTCTTTAGACTGTTGGGAAGTGAATAACTGTTCTATTTCATTTCTGTTATCATAACTTGTGTCAGAGTTGGTATGAACCTGGGATATGTCCACTCTCTCTTTATTACTGTATAACTCTATAGAAATTAAATAAATAACACCACAAGAAACTTGCCGATTGTATCCATGGGGATGATGAATAACAGCACAACTTCATCCAAACCCCACTGAATTTGATAGGGAATGGTCTATTGAATTCAAAGGAGTTGGGTTAGGCCAAAATTGTTAAAAAATGCAGCACTCCTCTTTCCTAAAATGCTACTTTCAAGAAATGTTGTCATTTGATGTAGCTCATTGGAATTTCTCATGTCTGAAATGAACATCTTAGAAAATACCAGTACTCTCAGTAACAGCAGTAAAACATGTCAGTATTCACTGCCACTTAGAAGAGACATGGGCAGCAAAACATAACCTATCATCTCTCAGGCATTCAAAAGCATCTCCTTTCTCCATCCGAAGTGCCTACGTCCCTTTTCTAAATTATATTTAGGCTCCTAAATCAGTTAGGCATTGTGCTGCTGAGCACAGCAACTCCTATGTGCCCTTTGAAAATCTGGCTTTAGACCACAGCCCTAGCAGGTTTTTCAAAACATGATTCCTCCAAGAAGTCCTGATTTATTAAAATTGGTCTTGAAACCGAAGAATGTTTATCTGTCTACCTACCTGTCTTTCTACCGAATTTATAATGTGCCCATCTCCAGGGTAACTAAGTGTGAAACAGGGTGCAGCCTGCCTGAATGTAGCATTGAAAGGAAATTGAAAAAAAATGGGCCTTGTTCCATAAAGTTCTTGCCTGAAGCAGCTGCCGAATCAGGCCTTTACCGATAGGGTTATTTGGCATTGTCTGTAAATGTATTTTTCACTCTTGCTTTATGTAGATTATCCAAACAGCCTCAGAAAATTAAGGGTCCCTCCAAGCATTTGGGGTGCCTAGATTCCCATTAAAATAGCACTGCAAACTTTTCTGCCCTATATATTTTGGGTAAGGGAATAGAAGGCAGGAAAACAAGGCTTTGGTAGCAAGGCAAAAGTCACAACATTCATTTCATGATACATCTGGGATCTCACCACCTGGGTAGGCTTGAGAGATAGCCCTGCAAAATAGAAATAGAAGGATATTAAACAATAACAGCAAAAGGACCAGCAAGATATTTCAAAATATACGGCTTAGAGAAGTAAAATCATGATTTCACAATATAAAACTCTGTGATTGGTGGAGAGGGGGGAGTGTGGATGTGTGGGGGAGATGACTCAAAAAGAAATCAACTCCAGAGAACAAATGCAAAAGCTGTAGCTATGGAAGCTAAGCCTGCTAGAAGACAGGCCAAATTTATGCATTTGTTCTGTATCCAGGGTTCACCTCCATGCTATTCAGGAGTCATTGATTAACTGACATTAGTTTGAAATGGGGCAATTAGACAGCACAAAATGTCTGCAGCATAAATTATACAAGGAAAAAGTGCTTAAAGAGAGCATCCTCTTTTGTCTCTAAGTCTTGCCAGCTGTTTCTTTTCCTCCCCCATAACTGTTTCTTACCTTCTTAGATGTGCATATTCCTCTTTTCCCTAAATTACTCTTACAGAACTGTATTGACTATATATCAAACAAAATACAGCTATAAGACCATATACATTTTGAAAGTCTCAGCCAATCCAGCGGCACAACAGCAGTGAATTGTCCGACCATAAGATAAATTTGCTCAGAAGCCGATAACACAGTGCAGGTACCTGCTACAGATGTAGCTCCTGACATTTTTGGGACTTGCACCTGTGCTTAAGTCTCACTGGTGTCAATGGAACTTCAGCATGTGCTTCAAGTTAAACATGTGCTTAAATGCTTGGTTGAATCAGGGCTTGGCCTTATATTGTGGTAAACAGATTTAACCAAGAAAATTACAGGTCATTTGAAACTCTCTTATATTTATTTACAGGGAGAAAGGCAAATGAAATGAAGTTGCTAATCTGCCCTTCTGGAAAAAAGAGAGCCTTGTATATTGATGCTTGGTTGCTGTGTTGATTAACTGCTATTCTCTTACTACAAAGCAAGGATTCTCAGCTGTTAATACAGCATGCCTGTCTACAATGGAAACAAGAAAATTCTTTCGGTAAAACAAACATTTGAAAAGGAGACTGGCGGGAAGCTCTTCTTTTGTGTGTTGTACAGTGCTGCATGTTGTTGGCACTCAACAAGTAATAGCCTCTGCCCAAAGAAACACTTTAATACTCCTTTTGGGCTATATATTTGAACAGACATCCCTTTATTCTATTTTCTTTGGTGCAATGGATCCTTTCCATTTGGAAAGTCTTCCTTTCTAAGGGCATTACTATTGCCAATGCTCCCCATCATTCAGCCTTATCATCCATGCGTTGTTTATGTTCTCAGTCTCTTGATAACTGCTGTTGTTTCACAGTGTTTTAGTTATAGGTTCTCACTCACTTAAATATCTTCCAAAAACTCTTCGAACAAATGGTGGCAAAAGCCTGAACTGATCTTTTGCACAAAACTGAACACAGTCATTATTAGAGACAGGTACAAGCTGCCATTTTCTGATGTAGATTTCATAACAGTTACCCTTTTCCAGATCCAGAGGTGCTCAGATTGGAGGGGTTTGATTGTATCCATTTTACTATTACCTCAGTTGCAAAATCCCAATTGGTGTTTGTATTTTCATATCTCACAGCATTCAGGGGGATTTAGAGCCAAAGTTTTGGTTCAAAGCTAGTTCTAGCTCTAGAGATGTTTAAGTTATACCCTATGGACCAGATCCTGGTCTCCATTAAGGCTGCTCTGAGCCACTCTAGCAACAAAAAACAGCCAAGAATTCAGCTAACCCAGCTATATAGGACTGTCTAGGCATAGGGGAATCCCTGAGTAGTGCAAGCTGACAAACAGAAGCTGAGTATCCGTACCAGTTTCTCCCTGGGAGAGGAAGGCAGGATTTTAGCCTTTATCTGTCTCAGTAGCAGTAGGAAAGAAGGAATATCAGAAGCCTGCACTATGCAATTATAGGTTGTGGACTGGCATTTTTTAAGTGAAACATGTTTTACATGCTAGTTTTCCAATTCCCCTTAATCACAACAGTGGACTTATGTAGACCCTCCTTTGTGCTGTGGTGTCAGCCTCCTCCCTGATGGTTGCTACTTGAAGTGGCTTCTTCCCTTTTCTAGCATGGGTTGTATCCTGGCTTTTTTTTGGTGATGCTTGGTGCCTCCACCCAAAGTGATGCCTCCCTGTGCTTGGTACATAAGGGGTGCTATCCCTTGGGGAAATGAATAATGCTACTACTGCTGGCTAGCAGTGTAAATCCAGGACACACAAAACAATAAATTATATCAACATAAACCCCTGCAAAGACACAATGCACCCAAAAATAACAGTATAATTCAATTCAAAGTTCCCCTCAGTCAATGGCTTATCAGACTGGTGAAGTTAAGGCAGATCAGTTTAACAGACAACAAGGGAGTTATATGTCCAGTGTCGCATCCAACCACCTTTGTCTGCCCTAACCTGATGGATCAGGTATCTATTTTGCAGCAAGGTAAACTGGAGGTAGTCTTTAAGTGTGAGATTGACCAAGACTCAATCCTGTAATCTTCAGGATTGCAACTGATTTCCTTAACCCCTCAAACAAGCAATGGGGTTAGGGTTAGATAATAAGTACTAAAATATCAACAAATCCCCCCTCCCAACACTCCCCACTCTTCCCAATCCCCAGCTTCTTCCCTGGCACCTTCCCCAGAATGGTACACTGAGGATGAGTCTGGAGACACACTGCAGTGCTGTGCATGTTAGCCATCTTAAACTAAAAATAAAAAGGGTCTTCTTACAATGTCTTCCCATCTTGATGGGGCAGGATCCTTTTCTGGCTTTCTGTTCTGGAATCCTGTGGAGGTCTCAGCTAGCGCTGTGTACCCAGTGCTGGGTCACTTCTCTGTCATTCTGGACACTTATGTCTACAGGGTTGAAACTGCCAGATCTGTGCAACTTTGCCACAGCGGTTCAAAGACTTCCTTTGTGGAGAGGGAATTAATGAGACTTCCTGAGCTGCTCTGCTTCTCTCTCAGAAGATCTCTTTCAAGAGTTCCAAGATCAAGCCTGAAACTAAAACTACTAATCTCTTTGTCTCTGACAGCACATCTACCACTTGCAGTGCTGTGTAGAATACAGACAGTGCATGCCCAGCTCGCATGGGTAGAAATAGCAGTGTTGATGGTGAGGCACAGTTTAGGTGAGTAGAATAGACTGCCCTACATGCCTAAACCCTAGAGTACATTCCTTACACATCTCTCTACACATGCAAGCCAGGCCTCCCTCATCTACATTACTATTTTTAATAGTGTAGTGTCCTGCTGCCTCCCTGCTGCCACAGCCTTTCCCTGTCACAGGGAAAGACTCTGGCAGGAAGGAGGCAACAGAGAAAGGCACCAGCAACTCCCCTCTGCCAGAGCTTTCACTGCAGCATGTAGGTACACACCACAGTAACAAGTGTGGATGCAGCCTGCTTTCACTGTGGTGTGTAGCTACATATTAGTACCTGTACTCTACACACCACTACATAGCCTATAAGTGTAGACAAGGCATGAGTCAGGTTGTCCCCACCCAATGAGGGGCTGAGCAGCCCTGGCTTATCAGTGCCCAGCAAATGACTTCACCATATCAGCTCATAGAGAAGCCTCCCTCTTGGCCCTAGCAGGAGTTTCCAGTCCATTCTGTCCCCACCCCTCACTCCAAACATGCTGAGAAATAGTGTCCAAGGGCTGTGGGAGCCATTGTTGTTGTAGTCCATGTGATAGGAGCCCCTAGAGGCTCAATCCAGAGTGCCAACAGCTGGCAAATTCCAAGTGTGGGTTACACTTATGTTTAAAATGTTCCATCTGCATTAAGATGTGCAGTCTAAAGAGCAGGCAAAGCCAGCAGAGAACTGATTTTTCACAAAGAACAAGCCCTGTGCTTCTGCTTACAAAGGGAAAATCAATAATATATTTTAACATTTATAAGTAGCTAGTTTTTTTCTACAGAATATTTAAGCATGCATACAGTTATTCACTTATGTTGTATTCTAAAATGGCTGAGCTTGTATTGAGCCATCTAGCTGTTGGATGCTCTGTCTTGCATTAGCTTTGCTCTTCTAATATCCTGCAAATAGTCCTCATCTTCTGGGTGACATTTTTGTCCAGCCCCTTTTTGGAACTTCCTATAAAAGTGCATGTGTTACCTGGATTCCTACAGAGTTTAAATAAATCTGGACACTAGCATGAGGCTCATCCAAACCCTCTGACACATCACACATACACCACATACATCACACATATGTGCATCACCCTTTCTAGAGGTTCAAGTGTCATTGGCTGCTATGCTAATTGGAAACTGCACAAAATTCACATTTTATTGACAGAGTCCTTTATGAGTCTGGGTTTTATAAGGATCAGCATCTCATCACAGTTATCAAAGTTTCATGTGCAATACAGTTAGCCCAACACAGTTAAAGCCTTGGGGAGTAAATGAAATGCACAGTTAGCCAAATACTATTTACATATATTTCAGTATCAAGTTTGAGACTACATGTTCATCAGACACCTGGTGTACATTTTACATCTGCGTGTCAACAGCGTTCAAAGTTACATATTTGTGACTGCATAACAATATTTTCTCTAAACTAATGGGCTTTTTAAATAAAAAAGTATTGTCTCATAATTCCACTTATCTCTTCTAGGTCAGTCTGGAAGGACAAAATGTAGTTTTCCTTCAAATAGTCTAATTAAAATAGGCCATGGAAAATATGTGAGTGGTCCCTATGAACAAAATATAAATCCCAAGAAGGATGTACAGTAATCTAATCTATTGTGGCTATATAAAATACCTGTGCTTGTGTTGTAATTCTTTGACTATATGAAGCATTTGTGCAGCCTTCAAAATATTTGAATATCACATGCAGAGCATGACAGTTTTGTACAGTGAACTCTCTCTTCTATGGCTCATTTGAAGTGAACCTGACAGTCATCATTAATGGTCTGTGAAACCCTATCCCAAGCTTTTGCCAAGACTTTCCCAGATAATAGTTACATGTGATAAGCTCAGTTGTGTTGCACTGTAAATCAGGGAGTTTCACAATGAAGTTACATGGTAAACTGTGCTATATTAGACAGTAAATAATTGTGCTGAACAATAGTAACAAACTAAGCTCCTTTCATTTCTCTCTTCCACCCACCCCCACTTCCCTGTCAGCCACCACCACCTTGCACACAACTTATGCATCTGTTTGTATGCTTCTCAGACACGGGAGACAGGGCCTAGGCTATGTGCACCTGGGCACAAGATTTAATATTTGAGGCTGGAGGTAGCAGAACATGGGGACAAGACAAAAGGAAGATGTCACCGGGAATGAGTTAGATTAGAAAGTGGGGCAAGACTATAGTGGAGTGGAGCTACACTGATTTACACCAGCTGAGTATCTGGTCCATAACATGTAGTGAAACTGTACTTAGTCTCCAGTGACATGTGCACAATAGATTCATTTAATATGTAAATATTAGTATTCACTTTGTACTTTCTTGGTTATTCTCATTTCATTCTTTCTCTTATTCAGCTTCTCCCTGGAGAGCTCCTCCTTCCCTTTCACACTCTATGGTGTTGTCTCACACGGGTCTCTTTACAGCCTGATTCTATCTACACATTCCCCCTATGTGACCAAACCTGCTGCTATGCCTTCCAGTACCATTGCTATATTGATGACTCCCAAGTCTACCTATTTACTTCATACCTCAGTCCACTTCTGCAGTTTCACATCTTTGGCTGCCTCCCTAACATCTCCGCCTTCATGTTGCACCATTCTCAGCAGCTCTTCCTGGTGAAAACTGAGCTTTCTGTCTTTCATCCTGAACTTTTGCCACTCTCTCCTTTCTCCATCACTAAGGATAACTCTACTCCTTTCCTTGTCACCCAAGCTCACAAACTTAGTGTCATATATGATTTCTTTCTTTCCTTTTCTCCATATCTTTAATTTCTTCCTATTTCCTATTCCATTGTTTAATTAATTGCCAATTGCCCCAGACATCTAATTTGTATCCTCCTTCCTTCTACTTTGTATTGTCTTTGATGCCACCCTTTATGTTTGAAACTTCCTCCCTGATCCCCTTGATAGCCCATCCTAAAACAAACATCTTCTGCAAAAGCTTTCAATGATAATCCACCCAGGATCCTTTTTTAAAAGCACCATTTCAGGAATGGACTTTCATATATATGACTAACAATGACACAGATTGCTGGGGCTGTGTCCTCCTCATAAAGCACAGAGGACCTTAAGTGCTCAGTGAATCCAGTAATCCTGCCTATATGTACCATATGGTTAAAAGTAATACTGTGTATATCAAAACTGTAGTGGCCAGATCCTCAGCGTAAGTAAGACGTCAATAGAACTGTCTCAATTTATGTAGGTGATGGACCTGGACCTGTATTTTTAATATATATATACCCAAGGAAATAGCTAATTAGCCTACTTCATCCCTGGTGTAACTCTATTGACGGTATAACTTCATTGAACTTGGCCTGAATTGTTCATGGAAGCATTAGAGAATGGAGTTTGAAGCCTCCAAAAAAAAAAAAAAGGGAAGAAAGAAAATAAAAATCTAGACACAATTCTTCTGCTTCATATTGTTTGTATTTCTGCTTCTCAATGTATTATTAATAAATAAATCTTCATGAAAATAAAACATTGCATCCCATGGGCTTATGTGCTCCTGCTATTTACTGAACCCTCAGATAGGGAAAAACATGTTAGTACAAAGGATTGACTGGGCTGCTTGCATTCTGCAAAGTTAAAAAGGAGGGAACATGCTGAAGTTTCTGCCTTTAGGATTGTTACAGCTTCTGAGACAGACATCCTAGGGAAGGAACATTTGCCATTCCTTTTTGCTGTGCATGACCACCACTTTATCTCTGTATAGACAGTATATTTATGCAGGAACAAGGGAGAAAAGGTCAGAAATGTGAAATGTTTGCTGGTCCGCACTCAAGCAGTTCTTTTGGTGGTATGTATCACTAGATTAAAAGCCCTAAGGAGGGTGCTCCAGGGCTCTAACGTGGGCTCTCGTAAATTGTTCATGCTCCAGGGCTCTTGATGAACTCCTAATCAACCCTATCTTCCCTTACTTTAATTGTTCTAAGCAACATTCCAAAATTCGTTTATACTCATTTAATAATTCAAACTTGTGTAAGTTATTGAGGTCCAAATTTTCAAAACACTCCCCCAGAGCCTTTATCTCGATCTGCTGACTAGTGAAAACTCTTCACCAGGATCAGCTAACTCAAGGTGAGTACACACTTTTCCCCCCTACTGCAGCTGAATCTTGTCCTATAACGTTCTTGTGATAGGGTTGGATCAAGGCGTAAATTCATGAGTTACAAAAGTAGGACAGAGACTGCTTCACTAAAACAAGTAACAGATAGAATAGTCATTCCTCTGATGGTACATTTTCTTAATAAGGTACTAGAAATATTATATAACCTGCTGATTTTTTTCCCCTACAAAAATGGGGGCCTAATTTTGTATTTAAAATGGAATGTTGAAAAACTTGATTTGGGAATAGTTTTGCATTTCATTTGGAATACTTCATACACCTCCAGTAATTACTGAGTGCCAAACAATCCTGGTTAACAATGGAAGAATAAAAGACTCTAAATGTTCATTTAAATGAATTTAGTAATTTCTTTTTGTAATGTTTTTCACAGTCCTTGTGTTCAATTTGACAGGGTATAGGTGTTCACTTATTAAGTAAGGTCATATATAGCAATATCCTCTACAAGACATTTCAACAAAGAAGTAGAAATATTTTCTTACTGAAATATATTAATAAATCCAGGGACCCCAAATCTATGTATCCTTACAAGCATAGGTATAATCGGATGTTCCTCCAGTTTTGGAGAAAGGTGAACTCTAACATATAGATTTCAAATGAGTCACATTAGAAAAGCTCATATTTAGAAGAGGAACTGAAGGGAACTCCAAGTCCAAAAGTACACAAAAAGTGCAATATTTGCATTAACTGACTTCCTCAAAGCCACATTCTACCTTTCATGTTCTCTATTTTTACTTCTAGCAACGGATTCCTGTGATACAGAATTACACAATTAAGTAAATGAGACAGTCAAACCAAGCCTATAAAGGTTCACCCCAGTAGGTTATTAAGTAAAATCATGTCATATTTTCCCGGGGCAGATCTTGTTGACCTGGGAGTCTGACCCCCTGCCCAATTTATAACCTCAAAATTCTTCTCACTTGAGGGGTCATTTCCCAGCACATTTGTTTCTCTCCCCCATTCCTGTGAATGTGTCTGTAGGAAAGGGATGTTCTAGCTTCTAAGTGTCGCCATAATGAGCTTTGAGTTTGGAAATTTTATTCTTGCCAGGAGAGCTGACATTCAGGTATTTGTTGTTTTACCTAGATCTGTAACTGTCCTGCGCTGCCCAAGAATGAAGAGTGTGCCTCAGCAAAGCCTATCTTCTTTGCTTTAACTACCATGTTGTCCCTGAAGAGCTGAACAATAGTTCATCTGGGGGTGGGGCGCTGGGGGAAACATGCATAGGTGGCTGGGGAGATTTAGGAGGTTCTGCACTGTATCAGCACCTTGGGCATTTGGACTGTGGAGGCCCACACACTAAAGAAGGGGGGACAGACAAGGATTCTGCACACAGGTGTGTGCCTTAGAGGCCTAAGATGTGATTATATTTAAAAATCTGGCTGATGACACCTTATAGGTTCTTTTGACTCTTTCTGGTTTATTTAATATTGTAGTGCAGCCACCCTATCGTTATGACTTAGAATCAGATTCTGTACTGTATGGTCCTGGGGAAATTGTTCCAGTGAGTTCACAGATGTGTAAATTAAGTCCTCATTGATCAGAGAGTGGTGTGGGAAAGCTATATAGATAGTTTTCATCTGCCAACATGATTTTTTTTTAAAGGTAATGTTGGGTTATTGTGTAATCCGTCCTATCACTCAGATGGATGGCGGTTTTTTTTATAAGATTAAGACACACTTTCTCTCCCTTTATCCCAAGGTGCCCTTGAAACCTTTGCCCAAAACTCCAAGGAAACTGTACTGAACATTTTTTAAGATTTGAAAATGTTCACTTAAATTGCCTCGCTCCTCTTTATATTAATGTCTGCACATCTCCAGCTGACTTCGGACCCCAAATTGTGAAAAAGACATGAGAATGTCTCTCCTCCTGACATTTTTAGCCCCACTCTGTGGAAGCTAAGAGGTTTGAAAAATAAATACGCAAACTTCTGAATGTTTTTCCTCTAACAGACCACAATTTCCAATCCTTTCAGGTTCACTCATAACTAATAACCAGAGAATTTCTATCTCCTTTTCCCATCTGTCACCACTTAGTTATAGGGCCTGATTCTGTTCCTACATACTCCAGCATTCATCATGATGTAACCAGTGTAAGTGAGAGGAGAATCAGTCCCATCAAGTTTACGTTCTATGTAAAATGCCTCTACCATTAGTTGTTATTGAATCATCTCCTCCACTGGGCACAGTACCTCAAGAGGCAACGGGACCAATCAATCAATCAATAAGAGAAAGGTCTTGTGCTTTTAAATGTCCATTTTGTTTTTTATCATTGATTCTCTCATAAACATCTTCAAAAAAAGAGGTAATAGGGGAATGCTAATGGAAATATTTGTAATAAAACTATGGAATCTTTCTAAGGGCATCTGAAATCTGCTCTAACTCTGAGTTTGAAATGTCCAGACAGATGGAAAGTTGAGCTGTATTTACAATGCTGTTCCTTTTAGATCCAGTAGGTGTTAGGGATCATGAGACAATTTACTTAGCCTCAAGTCATCCAAACAAATGCTAGCAGATAGATTAAGACATGATGTATGGGTGTGGAATATCTGGAGTGCAGGAGAGAGAGAGAGAGAGAGAGCACGACTGGGTGGGGCTGGGGTTGGGGAAAGTGAGTAAGAGAAAGATGTACTGTCACCCAAGTGTAGAATTTCCAAACTCAAAGTCCACTACTGAGAAACTTTGAAGCTAGATCATCCCTTTCCTATGGAGAGAGTCCCAGGAAGGAGAGAAGGGAACAAAGAAGCTGAGAAATGATCCCTTAAGTGAGATGGATTTTGAAATTATAGATTGGGCAGGGGTTCAGGCTCCCAGACTCACAGGTCCACAGAATCTGAGGGGAAGGGAATCAGTGGATGCATGGAGACAGAGGAAGAGATCTTCCTGTTCCATCCCTAATCCATCTGGCAAGAAGGCTCCAGCAGGAGCCATTCTGCCATTGGTAGAGTCTCTACACCTGCCCAGTAGGTTCTCATCCAAAGTCCAACATAGTCAATAGAAACATTCTCCTTGACTTCAAGGGATTTGTGTCAGGCACTAGCAGCTGTACAGACAGCTCCAGAGGAATCCCTGCTGCTTCAGGGGACATGAACTCAGATGTTCACAGGGATTATTCTGCAGCAAACAGCTCACCCTCACATTCAGCTCCTTCAGTCCCTGTTGGAAAAGACCATGGAGGCCTATCTCTCTTATGGCTCTCTGGAGGGACTTGCTTCCCTCCAGGGCTGCCCAGCAGAGTTCCACTAAACTTGGACTCTGTCTGCTTTCATATGCAGCATGGGGTAGAGGACAATCATATACACCCCATTAAATAAAAGGCAAAATGTGAAAAACTCAGGGGCAAAGAAGGTGTCCTACTAAACAGTATTCTGATAAGGAATACAATAAAACATTGGTAGGTTGGTTTTCCCAATAATTTTTTTACATTCTTAAAATAGGTATTATTTTTATAATGTCTTCCCAGGTTAAGGCCTCAGAAATGTAAATGGCCTTAAAAAAGATGCACCAACCCTGTGATATTCTGTGTTGTAGTTATCTCTTAAGGAACCTTGTCATTAGACTCAAATTAAAAATGAGCTGTCAGATTCTATTAATAATTAATGCTGAAATGTTAGCACTTTGAAAGACTTTCAAATGCAACACATTCCATTTAATGTTGAACAGTTTTATATTTACTGTAATTCCACCTTTCATCCCTTAATGTCAACCTCTAAATCTTTAATGCTTTAATCACACTTCTTATTTTGATATCCCAAGTGAGATGTTCTAACCTGCGACTGCTCCTTTTCAAGAAGAGGCACATTTTATACAGGAAGGTTAGTCAGCAGCAATTGTTAATTATTAAGGAAAACAAATGCTGCTGCTGGAAAATTGTGTTTGTTCCCAGCAGTATATGTTACCTTTAATCTGTATTGACAAGAAGCAAAGGGAGTCATAAAATAATCAGAGGAGCCAGGAGATACAATTGTTTGAGAAGAATGTTATGAAGCACAAATTTAAAGGATCTTGATTTGATTCCATAAATGAAACTAATTACTGGATAATGCATTATTATACGGAAACAACATACCTGTAATGCACAGAGATAAAATAAGTAGTGGCAAATATAAGAGAAGATGGTTTATGCTTCAGAGTTTTGCTGCATTCTTCATATGCATTTAATCCATATTTGCAGACATAGATTTCTTGCTTATACACAGTGACCATTTAAAAATAATTTAATCTACAATACAAAAATGTAGACCTGAAGAAGAGCTCTGTGCAGCTCAAAAGCTTGTCTCTTCCAGCAACAGAAGTTAGTCCGTTGAAAGATAGTACCTTACTCATTTTGTCTTTCTCATATTCTGGGACCACCATGGCTACAACAACCCTGCAAACATACAAAAATGTACATTGAATTCTGTATTGCCTACTTAAACATAGAGTTTGTGGAGGGATACAGAGAAATACATCAACTAATTGTTTTAAGATCTTTTTTCACTGCGTGAATTCCCCTTGGAATTTTCTGGTCAATTGAAAATATCCCAATATATAACATCATACATACTGGAAGTCTTATTGTGACCCATGCAAATAACGGTAGTTGTGATGGGATATCTTCATTGAACAGCACCTGCAGGATTTCTTGAAAGGAAAGAGAGTTTTAAAATGTGTAGTTTTAACTCTTATGCCTGTGATTAGCTCAGTTTTCATTTTTCTCTACCATTCCCCTTTAAAATAACGTGTGAAAGCAGTGCAGCCTTTAACAAAATCTCAGTGGTTCTTCTTCCCCTTATTAATGGGTAAATGTATAATGAGTATAGTTAAAAAGTAATCTTTTGCCTTTTTATTGATAGTTAATGGGCCATTTGTGCTACACTAAGTCACAGTGAGTAACAACTTACTACATAAGTTGTCCCATATAAGTCAACGAGACTATACATGTACTAAAATGCTGTTCCTTGTAAATAAGGGTGAAACAATTGGGCCTAAGATGCAATTGATTCTAGAGCTATACCCCATTATGGACCTGATCCAAAGCCCATTGAAGTCAATGACAGTCTTTCCACTAACTTCAGTGGATTGTGCCCAGGGCCGGTGCAACCATTTAGGTGAACTAGGCGGTTGCCTAGGGCGCCACGATTTGGGGGCACCAAAAGTGGCGCCCCCAAAAAATTTTTTAAGTGGTTGCAGCCGCTGCTGCTGGAGGGGCTGAGCTGCTGGCAGCAGCAGCTGCCTGCCGCCAACAGCCCAAGGTGTCCCCCGGGTCAGGGTGCCGCCGGTCAGCGCCCCCCTGAGGTCAGTGCCCCGCCGCCACAGCCTGGCAGCCCAGGGCGCCCCCCGCCCCCCCGGGGGTCAGCGAGCCGCCGCCTCAACCTGGAAGCCCAGTGTGCCCCCCCCCCGGGGTCAGGGAGCCACGGGTCCGGTGGACCGCCACGCGACCCGGCAGCCCAGGCGCCCCCCCCCGGCAGCCCCCGGGTCAGCGAGCCACAACCACGACCCGGCAGCCCAGGGCGCCCCCCTCCCCCCGAGGTCAGGGAGCCGCGGCTCCGGTGGACCTGCCACAGGCATGCCTGCGGAAGCTCCGCCGGAGCCGCGAGACCCGCGCGCGGGGTGGCGAAATGTCCCGGCGCCTAGGGCGCCAGAAACCCTAGCGCCAGTCCTGATTGTGCCCTATATATTTAGAATTTACTGGTCAAACTAATTCAGATAAAAAGCTTTAAATTGTACCTACTAAACATATTTCAAGAATTTCTCTGAGACTTCAGAGAACTGACACAATCCAAAAACCATAGGACTGGATTTTTCACTGCCCTGTAGCTTGTGTAGTCATTTACACTTCTGCTAATTGAATGTAAAACCCTGCCATTCTGATCTGGCAGCATTTTGCACCCTCTTTGTACTGATGTAAGTGAATACATAAGGTGGAAAACAATGAAATATCAGGATCGTATAATGCTAGATTTTGCCATCAACTATACCCAGAGGGCTGCATTTACTTCAGTGATATTATACTGGCATAAGTTAAGACAGAATTTTCCCCATCTCTTCTCTGTAACCTGGCTTGTTAACTCTCCTCTATATTTTTTCACACTTCTATTATCATGCTTCCATGAACTCTGTATTTTTTCCTAGTTTCATAGACAGTGAGTAAAGTCCTCCCATGCTGAACATGATCAAAATTTTACCGCACTGATTCTTTCAGTCCATGCTGGCTTGCAGAACAGGCAGTCCGTGTTTACTGTTTGGAATCCCAAACCCTCCAACTTGAACATCAAAAAAGAAACAAAAAATTCCTGCTGCTGCATTATCATGCCAGCTTCTGAAAACATCCCTACACTCTGCAGAGACATATACTGTTCAAGAAAGCATTAAAGAATATTTATAAGATGTCCAACAGGACAGAAAATGGACATATATGATATGCGTATGTTGTTCATTACAAACATGGTTAGTTTGTATGTGTAATGGATGTGTTCTTAAAGCACAGTGGGTTCTTTGAAGTTTACAAGTTTGTTATGAATTGATTTATTCATGAAATGCTTTGTTTCTATGACAACTTTATTGTTTTGCCTGTGGTCTAAATACATATAGGCATGGCAGGAATTCCACAGTACAAAACAAATTACACACTACCACTTGAATTGCTTACTGCCTTTAGGGAATGTACAGAATCAGGGTAGAAATCACCATAGACTGTGCCAGTACGAGAACAATTACCTAGTAAAGAAAAATACTTAAGGGTCCTCCACAGTTTCCAACTCTATAAAAAAAAAAGGCAGTGATGGACACGAGGAAAGGAATCTTGTGCAAAAAAGATAAAAGGGACCCAAACCCTAACTGCAGACATACTAGCGTATGCAAGCAAAAGCCACAGATCAAAGATTAGCATTCTTTACCACAAATAATAGCCCTTACAGGAGGCCATTAATATTCATAGCAGCTCTATAGTGACAAAGAAACTGGACAGCCATTGTTTAGAGAAAAATTATTATGAAAGTATGGGGCATTAGTTGATAAAAGGAGAGAGAGGCTTATAGGGAAGACACATAAAAAGGATCTGAGAGCAAAAGTCAATAAAGGATCAAATGACAAAAGGACAAGTGCTAAGGTAAAGGAGTAATAATTGAGAAGTAGAGCAGGAATGGGAGCAAGAAGGCAGCAGTCTGAGAAAAAGGGATATAAAAAGTAAATAAGAGGGTCAAATGAAAAAGGTATGGAAAATAGAACTGAAATATAACATAGATAAAAGAGACCGGGGGAGAAGCCTCATTTCATGCACATTACCTTTGATTTCATCTTTAAAAGGGCATCCTAAAAAATTGTTAAAATAATGGTGCACTTTTTTAGCTTTCTCAGTAGGCTTGCCTCATTTATCCTATTTAATATTCTGCAATGATTCTTGAAAAATGAAATGCAAGAACAGTGAAGTCCATTATACAATCTTTCCCCTGATGCATAGCTTCTTTTTCCATGGTGCCTTCTACTTCTGAAAGCCTTGCACATCAGAAGAAAATAGCATTTCTGAATTATGCATGGAAGTTATTTGATAAATTCATAAAACAGAGCCATACAATATTCAGGATCAGATTTAGGACAGTAAAGTGTAAATTTCAAGAGGAAAACAATAATTTACTTTTGATACCCTATTATTGCAAGCCATATTGAAGCCAATATACTATATATTGCCCTTGAGTACCCAGAATGGAAACCCCTAAAAATGGTGTGCTTCACGAGCAAAATCCTGGCCCTTCCTCTGAAGGCTCTGAGAGCACCAGTGGAGCAGAAGCAGTAGTGTTGCAGAATTGCTGGAGTAAGGTAGTCTTTATTCCTGTGTGTTGTGGACATCAACTCTGCACATATTTCCACCGCTTCTCTACTCAGGACCTCATTGCATGGACCATACTCATATTGGTGAGCACTTATGCTGTTCTGTTCAGGTTCTCATACCATGCCCATCACCATGGTGTCTGAGCACCTGCATAGTAATTGAGCACTACGGTTTAAGGGCCTTTAATAACACTGACTTCAACAGTTTCTCATCATTGTGAGTAACAGGCACATCATCTGGCCCTCGTGGAATTTAGAGGTGAGGCATAGACAGGTTTGGGAGGAGTGGGCATTGGGCTGGAGGATCTGCCATTACAGGGCCCTGCTTCTCCTGCTCCTTTCATCGCCACCATCATGTGGCACTCCCATCCCCTATCAAACTTAGCTAATCAGATATCGTGTGAGTAAGAGTTCACCCAGGAATGCATTACAGTACCTAAGTAAGTCAAATAATCTTGATTTTCTCATTTATTAAATGCTCCCCTTCTCCCCACCAAGTGAATTAAGCATAGATCATTTGAACTGTAAGGTTGCCAGGAAAAAAACAAAAATGGCTGTGTTGAAACCAAGGTTTTCCTGAGTCCAGGAAGCAAACAGATGAAAAGGAAGAGTCCTCACTTGAAGTCACATGAGAGATTCAGCTGGGGCAGGCACACAGCATGCACACTTTAATTCCACCCTGCAAGAAGAGCCTAAACCATTTTACTAATTTGACATGTAAGTACTAATCAGATAAAAAGCTCATACTTGCTTATCCTATTAGTGCTTACTCTACATTATTTCTGACTCACGTTCTGACTCAATCTTGTCCATATTCCCTGTGATCTATATTGGACTGATTAAAATCCTCTCCGCATGTTTTTTATGATCTCTATTGTCTTGAAAACGTGGTGGGAACTTGTCAATATAACCTAGTCTATTGAACTGAAATTATTGTATTATTTTAGCTCGTCAAATCTTATTTAATATTTACAACAACATTCACATTAGACTGAGGGAATTGTCACCTTTATAGATAGGTGGGGCCTGATTCTCATTTATCTTAGGATCACTTTATTCACTATGCCAGTGTAAATAGGCCTTAAGGTAAGCGTAAATTAGTTGCACCTACTTTAGAGCTCTTTATAGTGCCATAACAGTAGCTAAGAATCAGACCTATGATTTCAACAAAAGTAGAGTGCATCGATAATTAAGACAATATTGCCCTTCTCCCCAACCCCAAAGTTCCCATATCTCTGTATATACACCACAGGAGGAGGGAAATGAATTGACTAGGAGCTTAACCAATTGTTTTCTCACTCCACTACGTTTGTACACAGAGTAACAGATTTTGATCAGAATTGCATTGCTGCACATCCATTGGCTTCCATGGAGTTACTATACATTTACCCAAGTGTAACTGAGATGTGAAAATGAACTGTCATTATGATCCTCTGTGCTCAGACAAAGTGCTCAAAAGTCTACGAATTGCACATTGTGTGTTTGGGGGGAAAGGGGAGAAGGGGGAGGAGGGGCAAGAGGGCATGTCTATGCTTGGTTGTGGCTTCAGAACCTACAGGGTATAAGGTTATACCTATAGAAATCTGGAGTGCATGAGTGCTCCTAATTATGCATGATGGCCCTAGTCCTGTGAACTGCTGAGTATTCACGTCATATGTAAGTCATTGAATATTCTCCCTAAACCAACCCTTGCGAAGATCATCACCATCTCTTCTGTTAGATGTTTGTTTAGATTATTCTTTTGTTAGTATCATAGGACCTAACTTGGAATTCCCATAAGTTTTACAGCAGTGTAATTCCAGGTGGTAAGCAAGATCAGAATCAGGCCTGTGGATTTTAAATGATTGGTGAGATTCTATACGTAGCTCACTAACTGAAAGGAGATGTTGTTATTTAGTGTACTGTACACTTAAATGTAGAGATGCTGCCTGCCTGCTGCAAGGTAACTGCCATCTTGTGTTTTATTTTGGATGCAAAATGCTACAGGAATGTCTGTTTTCTCTCCATAACAGACACTTGATCATTATTTTTTTTCTTTGTTGGTTGTTGTACAGTTCCCAATTTCTTTATTTTTGACCACATATAAAGACCAAACAATGTCATTTTTCACTTCTGCTTGTTTTTATTTCAAATTAAGGAATCAGCAAAGGTAGCACAAATAGTGAGCCTAAGGAATGTATTAAATCTTGAATGTGCAAATTCAGTGATGCAAAGCAGACCCAAACTTGCCCTAAGTGGCTAGTGGAGGATTCTCCCAGGAAATCTCTGGTGTTTTAGGGCCACTGTAGTAGCTTCTATGAAACCCAGAAGGCCACCAATGGGGGGGAGGGGCATGACCAGGAAAAAGGGGGTGTGTCCAAGATGCCCCTGTACACAGCTGATCCCTGGCTGCCAGAACAGCCTCATGGGCGTTGACAGCTGCCCTAAGAGCATCATTTAGCTTGCCCTGTGTTGCGCAGGGAACAGACTTGCACCTGTGGCCCCAGAATGAGGATGACAGCCTGTGTTCCATATATGAGACCATTCCTTTTGTGCTTCTTTCCCATTTCCCTTTGATTTTCACCAGTACCAGGAAGTTCTAAACATATTACATGAGAATATATTGCCTGGTCCGTTGCCACCCCTGGAGAGCTTCAAAATCAGAAAGTTTAGGATTCACATAATGCACATCTCAGAAATTCCAGTTGTACCACCGCAGTACAGGCTCTGCTACGCAGACCTGACACTTCCTCTGTGGAGGTGCTGTTCTTGGCACTTGGCTAAGGAGTTACAAATGACGTTAAAGTTTTCAGGAGAAATACATTACCCCCCAGCTCATAAATGCTTTTAATGCCCTTGTGCTATAGCTGAGGTACATTGTAAATTGTCATAGTTTAGCCCATAGCCGACCACAATATTGAATTATTTAATGATGGCTATAAAATATGTGTAACGCAATGAAAACTGCTATGAACTTTCTTGACATGGCATACTCTTCAGATACTTGCTCTTTATCTAACACACTATCATTTACTCAGTCCGCCCTCAGAGGATGGTGGGGTAAGTGAACTATCAATATGTTAAAAGAAAAATCAGAGACAAGGAAAACAAATTATGACATTTCAGAAACAATGGTTTGCTTTATCTGTTGCTTGGCATGTCTAATATTCAATGAAAAGTCTGGAAGGGAGAAATTAATGCAGCTCCATTTTCCACGGCATATTATCAGATTGTGTGTAATATGTGTTGCATATGTGCATGTAATTATGTATAGATACATACACATATCTATGACACACAAATCACACATGATTTGATATGTAGTCTACAGTGAACACACATGTACATACTTGTATTTGCTTAATAAAAAGTACCCTTTTACATAACCTCTCTGGGTTGGTGATTGTTATGCCTCTGTGTATGTGTGCACATGTGTGTATATGTGTGTGCAGAGGTTATGAACAAGTGCCTTTTTCATTAAGCAAGTGACATTTTCATGTGAGTGCAGCATCTATCTATCTTCTTTCTGGCAAAGCCGTCTGCCTTTCAGTCAGCATCTGACTAAAGATCAATGAGAGAAAGCTTTTTGAAGGTGCTTTCAGGTCCTGCAGCAAGGGAGAGGATCAGAAAGCTGCCATAAGCTTCAGACCCACTTGACAAATGAGGACCTATTCTGGTGCTCTGTAAACTGCTGTCAAATCAGTTACCAACACTAATTAGAACTACTTTGCTATTGAAAGTGTCCAGTGCATTAAATACCATTTCTGCTTATTGCAATTATCTTATCCATTGACTTACACTTCACACCACAAGACTATCAAATATGGAAATGCATAGAGGATTATTTAATAATGTATAAGGTAAATTAGAGCTGAATGGTAAATAGCTTTTTCCTGCTAACTTTGACCTTTCACGCCTTATATGGTATGAAGCTCACACATGAAAATGTGCTTATCCTAGTTTTTGTCTAGTTGGACAATAGACAACACCTCAAGATATATCAATAGTAAACATCTGGGGTTTAGCCTTCTGTTCCTCAGGATGGTATCTGGATCCAGTGATATTTGTGGTTTTTGTGAGCTGATCAGCCATCAAAGCCATCATGATTTCATGCAGGCTGCAAATCAAGAAGATTTTGCACTCTTCCCCATACTGCTCCCAATAATGATTCTTATTATGATAAACTGGCAAGACTTTATTAAACAGTTTATAGCATGTTGATTTCTCAATAGATTAAAGGGCTTTTTAATGTCATTTTCATTCTTACACTGGGGCAAATCTGCTGTTGACAAAATCTAGTAATAACTCAATTAGTAAAGCCTGAGACAAAATGATCTCATAATTGTTTTATTTTTAAATGAAATTCCCAATTTTAGTGCTTCTGTAGGCTTCACAAGCCAGACAAATGGTGACTAAAGTGTTCATATGGTACGTTAGCAGACTGGTACTGAGGCTTGTTATGCCCAAAACATCTTAATTCTTCCCTTCTTGTTTATCTTTCAGGGGGTTTATAGAGGGAGGAAGACATCAAATATTCTAGGTTCTAAAGAACTCGTTACTTGTTTAAAAAGTTATTTCACAAAACATAAACAGTCCTAAAATCGTCTAAGGTAGGAATAGAAACTAATTTGAATATATTACAAATATATATTTTTCTAACTAAATGTGATCTGAATAATAAATATCAATGACGAGGCCTTCTTTCGCATTGCTTACTATTATCAAATGCCAGCCAACCCAGGAGCCTGTAGCAGGGACCAGGACTACCTACTGAGTGCCTGTCTCTGAAAGGAACTATCCCACTGGCTGACTGTTGTAATATAACAGCCTATAGAATGTGGATCTCATTCCAGACTCGGCTCCACTATCTTACACTGGTAGGGAAGGCCAGCATGCCTAATTTAGCACTGGTATTTATTCTGAGTTCTCTCTGTTTAAAAGTCCCTATTTAACTCTCCTGCCAGCACAGCTGTGAGGTTGGGCAGGTGAATTGTTGCATCAGTTGCAAAGGAGTGAGAAGAAGATAGTTCATCACCCAATGGTAATACAACAAATGATTTTCAAAAGACAAGAGTCCAAGTTTCAGAGCTGTGTGAACAATGTGTCCAGAGGTTGCAAAGGCCCCTGCCAGCTGCAGCTCCCAGTGCCAAGTGGGGAAAGGGAGCCTGCTGGGGTTGGTGCCAGGTAATACTGGTGGGTCCTTCTGAATCTGGTGGGGAATCATGGATGGGTTAGAAACTCGTGTTTTACCCCTTGCAGGCTAAGATGTAACTGGCTTCTTTGGGGAAGGAGCCTCAAGGGTCACCTGTGGGCAAACAGTTAAGAATGTTGTGGCTTTTCACTATAAGCACTGATTTTCATTGGACGGAGAGATTAGGTCATTGAGTAGATAAGTAGATGGTCTAGTCAAATGAACACAAGATTTGGTGCCAGGAACTCCTCAGTTCTAGTCCTACCTCTCTCACCCAGGAGAAGACAGTTAACCTCTGCTTCAGAGTCTTGCCCCTAAAATAAGGGTATTAATGCCTGTTTTACTTACCTATCTCACAGGGGTACTGTGAGGATTAATTTGTTAATGTTTGCAAGGTGTTCTAAGGATACATTCAAAGTTATTATCATATCTTTGCTTACATTTTCATGAGGCTGAAATTTATATGTTATTGGCCCATATGATTTTTTTTTATGAAATTGTATCATAAGGCAACCAGGCCAACTTCTGAGTTTCACTGTTCAACCACTAATATTGTAGAGCTACATTAAAACTCCTTTCTAACAGCTTTCATTAGAAGTCCCAGACAGACGATACAAAACAGCAACAGGTGGTTTTCCTCTAAAAGCTTTTAATGCAAAACCCCTTCAGAGATCCAGCTCTAACTCTATTAAACCTATCCTGACTTTAAACCTATTAGTATGCTTGCCTGAGTAGATTGGAAGAATTACTTCTTGTGTCCTGCTTACAACATGTCTGCTAATACATTCCAGAATGATGTTCATTTTTTTGCAACGGTGTTATGTTGTTGACCCATATTTAGTTTGTGATCCACTTTAAACCCCAGATCCTTTTCTGCAGTACTCTTTCCTAGATCGTCATTTCCCATTTTGTATCTGTGCAATTGATGATTCCTTCCTAAGTGTGTAGTACTTTGCATGAAGGAGAGGCTACAACTAATCATTTCAGTAATGTCTCACCTAATTTCTAGCTAGGTTTATATCTTTTTAATATACACATTTAACTCCTGTTAGTATCAACATGTGAAAACTGTGTTGCCATTTTAAGTGCTATCTGTTCAAAGGTCTTCCCTCACTATAATCTCCTGATACAAAACAGCTCACACTCCCCCTCAGCCTTTCACTCGCTAGAGTTGTTTAACCCAGTTTTGTCTCAAACTCACAACAATCCTGAAAACAATGCAAACCAGTTGGGTAGTTTTTTCCCTATCTTAGTTTACTTCACCATACATTGTTTCTATTGATAATGTAGATGCAACACACAGTCAGCTAAAAGCCAAACTTGAAATGTGTTTGGAAAGAGCATTGATTCACCAAGTCACTCTCCTACTAGGGTATAATTTTCTACATTTGATCAGCTAGATATAATATAACATTATCTCAATTCACATTTGTGTTTCAAAGCAATTGTAGAGAAAATGTGAATATAAATAACAAGACAGTAGTAAGATACTAGAAAATGTCAATGTAAGTGGGAGGAGTCACAGGCAGTAAACTTTGTTGTAGACTAGAGTATCATGACTATTTGCTAACAGCTATCCTGCTTTTAGATAAACAACAAGTAAATAAATGAAACTTTGAAGCCATCATTTTTGTGAAATTCTTAAAGATGACCTGAAAAATAAAAATAAAAGTGGCTTTTTGTTTTTCGTACTTCTTTGCAAATGATGTACAAACGCTGAGAGGTTATTTGTTTTCCTTTGTTTTCATTATTTTCATTTTCTGCTTATTTTTGCATTACCTTATTTTTCCTGGAAGACTCTGGACAACTGGATATACTGAGATCTTGTCTACACACCAAGTTCCACAGGTTTGTCTATTAAGTCCAACAATAAATTAATCAAGAAATACAGAAATGGACTCGAATGCAAACTAGCACATGGAAGTATGCAGGATCAATGTACTGTACACAGAATATCATTTGCATTATTTTTTTAAATTCTCCTAAATTTTTAAAGTGCCATTTAGCTGATGGGGATTTAGAACATCCACTTGTCACATACCTGCTGTTGGGCAAAATACTGTCCTATCCTGAGGCAGCTGCATAAAAAGGACTTAGTGCTGGCCGCTAGTTGCAAGGCACTGCTGGCTACTGCTCCTCTGAGTAGAATCTTTGTCCATGCCTATTGTTACCAGTCAGTGCATCCTGCCCAGAGCAGCATATCCTCTTACTGGCTGGGCTTCTGAAAGTGCCCTAATTTGAAGATTACATTCCCTTCATCTTGTGGCAGTCAGGCCAGAGTGTTAGCTGTACTGAACTCTTGGTGCTCTCTTGAGTGCTATGACATGAGCCTGCCTTTCTATTTGTGTTGCAGAACAAGCTCTTGTGTGCCATCATAGTAGAGAATGGGATTTTGCCTATTGTGGCACTTGGGCATGTGTAACTATACAGTAATATTTTTTCCTCTATATCTTTGGTATATTTTACCAAAGTACATGATCAAATTTAAAAAGTGGTATCTGCTTGGTATACAGAGTTCATTTTAAAATTTAGATTCCATCTGAGATAAATTGTTTTATATTATGAAGTAGCTATGTTGTAGATTTTGCGGGGGTTGGCTTTCACTGCCTTTGGAATACAATTGTTAATCGGAAATGGAATAAGGGGCTTATAATTTCTGTAGATGCAGCAATTCTAGTTAATATTTTCTAAATGGTGCTTGAAAATAAATGTGTATCAAAAATACTTGACAACATAAAAAAAATTGCCAGTGCATAAAGATCTATAGATGCAGTGATAGACTGATAGCCAATAATTTACAACTAAGAAGTTCTAAAAAGTAGATGACAGCAGAGTGTTATATAAACCATTCTTCTTCAGGTGACACAGTTGGATTATGTGAACTGACTCACCATTTAAATGGGACTAGTGAGATTGGTGTGTTATTGATTCAGACAATCCTCGACCTTAGGGATAACACTTGCTTTAGTAGAGGAAACTGGCTTTTAGGCTAGAATTCACCTCTCTCTGTTATTTGACAACAATGAAAACAAAAAGATTAGGAAAGCAAAGCACAAGCTAATACCAGCAAAGTCACACAGCTTTTCTTGGGCTGCACTTCTAATGAAATAGTGCCGACATTCTTTCATAAGAACATTCAAGAGATATTGAGACTTTACATGGTGATTCTCATTCTACATTATGCCCCAATTTACCTTTTCTTTTATATTTAATTTTATTTTATTTATATTTATTTTATGTTGTTTTTTTATTTATTAGAGATATGCCTGAGCAAAGATCCAGACCTAAGAGTGTAAAACCTCACATACACGTTTAACTTTAAGGCCACTTGTAAGTCTTTGCAGGATCAAGCCTAAATTAGGATTAATGCTTCATATCTTTATACTGGTCCACACCAAAGATCTATATGTGAATGCTCTCAAAAATTGGTGTGGGGTTCAAAGTCTGGATGTGAACCTCAACTTCCTCAAACTTTGGAGAGTTTGGATTAGGCCCACTGTGGAGATAGGTTTCCATTGTGAAATCATGTCTGGACCCAAGGGTATAATTTAAGCCTATAACTACTGTTTACAGATAAGCACAAGGTAAAAAGTGACAAGCCAGATGGATAATAGAGGAAAATCTGATTCTGCATTAATGAGAGCTGCTCCATGATAGCTAACCTACTGCACCCTTGTAACAGACATAATGTCAAAGAGGAAAGCATGTAGCTATGCAAGGATTGCACTTCAGCCCATGACTCTTCAACCACATACCTATTTGCAGCACATGGGGCTCGAGACTTACTTATGCTCAGTACAGAAGACTAATTCAAGTTACTTAATATTATTTGTGCCCACCACAAACAAATTCAGCTTTCAGAGATTCATAGATTCTAGGACTGATAGGGACCTCGAGAGGTCATCGAGCCCAGTCCCCTGCCCTCATGGCAGGACCCAAATACTGTCTAACCATCCCTAATAGACATTTATCTAACCTCTCTAAATATCTCCAGAGGTGAGATTCCACACCTCCCTAGGCAATTTATTCAGCATTTACCATAGTTAGGAACTTTCCTAAGCCAACCTAAACCTCCTGCTGCAGTTTAAGCCATTGGCCTCTTGTTCTATCTTAGAGGCTAAGGTGAGCAAGTTTCTCCCTCTCCTGATGACAACCTTTTAGATACCGTGAAATGTACTCATGCCCTCTCAGTCTTCTCTTTTCCCAACTAACAACCCAATTCTTTGAGCTCCTTCATAGGTCATGTTCTCAGACCTTTATCATTCTTGTTGCTCTTCTCTGACCCTCTCCAATTTCTCCACATCTTTTTTTGAAATGCGGTGCCAGCACTGGAACACACTCGCATTGAGGCCTAACCAGCACAGAGTAAGAGCGGAAGAATGAACTTCTTGTCTTGCTCACAACATACCTTTAATGCAATCCAGAATCATGTTTGCTTTTTTGCCAACAGCAATCACGGCTGTTGATTCATATTAGCTTGTGGTCACTATAACCTCTAGATCCCTGTAGCGAGGTGCCCTGGCTCCCAGCTGCACCTGAGAGGGCCGAGCCACTGCAGCCGCCTATGTGGGCGGAGCCACCACCGCCCATTCCCGCCCCCTGGAAGTCAAGGAGCGGGACAGGAAGTATAAAAGTCCAGCTCCGGTGCTCACTTGGAGGCCAGTCGCCGAAGAGAACAGACGCGGATGGCTGAGCACCCGCCCGGCATCCTGAGGAGCTGCCTGAGCTTCCCCGTGCCCGGCATCCTGAGAGGCTGCCTGAGCTTCCCCGTGCCCGGTATCCTGAGGAGCTGCCCGAGCTTCCCCGTGCCCGGTATCCTGAGGAGCTGCCCGAGCTTCCCCTTGCCCGGTATCTTGAGGAGCTGCCCGAGCTTCCCCGTGCCCGGTATCCTGAGGGGCTGCCCGAGCTTCCCCGTGCCCGGTATCCTGAGGGGCTGCCCGAGTTTCCCTGTGCCCGGAATCCTGAGGAACCCATGGTCTGAGACCCACCGGAAGACGCCGGCGAGACACAGGTACCCAAAAAGGGGGAGGTTGGAAGTGGCCCGGGGGTAGCTGATCCCGGTTTGGCTCCCGGAGAGCCTGAACGAATGTCAGTGTGTTGCGGACAGGATCCCCACTGACAGCAGCGAGTCTTGGCTGCTGCTAGGGCCCCAGGCTGGAACGCAGTGGAGTGGGAAGGCCTGCGTTCCCCCCGCCACTTTTCCAAGGGTGGCAGACTCCCCCTCTTGCTGGCCTGAGGAGGCCTTTCTACTGTGCTTATAGACTATTGTTCGCTCAACCCCTGCTGAAGGGTCTGAACCCTAACCTATTTGCTGTGGGTAGCGAGGCGCCCTGGCTCCCAGCTGCACCTGAGAGGGCCGAGCCCCAAAGCCAGACGTCTACAATCCCTTTCTGCCATGCTCCTTCCTAGATAATCTCTTCCCATTTTGTGTGTGTGAAACTGATTTTTCCTTCCTAAGTGGAGCACTTTGCATTTGGAGCACTTTCAACGGGTTTACACAAGTTTAACTCATAGGAGCTTGGTAAACAATTCTGCCAAAGATACAAAAGGTGGAATAGAATCCAGCTCCCTTTCTTTTAGCAGTGTTGTGTCCTGCAGGGCTAACAGGAGTAAAAACAGTAACATCTAGTCAGCAGATAGGGCTCTGAATACTCTACACACTGGGAGCAAAAGGTGATGTTTTTAAACATTGCCGTGGAATTTCACTTTAAGGGGCTTCATAGGACATTGTGGCTAGGATTTTCAAAAGAGCTTAAGGTAGTTGGCTGTCCAGTACCCACTGGATTTCTGAGAGATTTGGGTGCCTAATTCCAATGGGTTCTTTTGAAAATCCCAGCATATGGGCCTGATTCAACACACAACAAAGTCAATGGGAATACTACTGACTTCAGTGAGCACTCGTCAGGTGATATGTGAGCCCTTTGTATTGCAGTGAATTACACATGTAGTGAATAAACAAAATAGCAAGAGCTGTTGCCCATAGTCTAAATGAATTTGAAATTCAGACCCTTGTAGGAGTCTCCCATCCCAGGTCCTGGATGTGGTACCAGCACTGCAATCTACCTGCCATTCATCAGGTTCCTAATAGTTATCAATCCCCAAAATTTAAGTGGTTAGTCTGGCATAACTCACAATAGGTACCATATAATGCTGTAGCTGCTGAGCTAAGTAGATTTTGTGGTATAGCAAAGTGCCTACGACTGAGAACATATTTCTAAAGAAGGCCAAACCTCAGTCTGAAGATTAAGGAATAGTGCTACTTATCTGACAAAGCAGATTATTGCCAAATAACATAAACCCTGTGAAAAAGTGTCAAAGAAAGAAAAGCTTCAGGTCCTGTTGGTACCACATTACATTAAGTACTACAAAAATACATTACCTTGTACAACCATGCAGTATAATTCATGTTTAATTTATTATAATGGAAGGCCTAAAATGCCACACAGAGCTGACACACAATGATTCCTGTATTAGTAGAAAATTACGGTAGAGCAGTTTAAGAGATTTAACAAGTTGAGGTGGGAGTTTTACCCCTGTTTGCCATTATTTTCAGTTGCTATAATAGCTCCCAGTTACTGAGAGTTTCTTTTTTCTTTCTGTTGGTGTTCATGGTATATTTTTATGCATGTCATACTGCACTAATAAGGAACAGGTCACGTCTCCACTAAGTTAAGGTTCTCTCATTCATTCCATTATCAAAGCTGATTTTCTAGCTTTCATTTGTCACCTATTTCAAATTCCATGTTGAAAATTGTTTGTGTCATTTTTAGTTGTAGGAGAGCAAAACAAAATGCATCTGAATTTTTTAAAGCAAATATATTTCAAGTTTTTTCCAAAAATTGCAAACCATTACAAACACCCACTCTTTCTCCCCCCCACACACATGTATACCACAACACCCACTCCTCTTTTATTATTGTACACAGACAATATGTCGATGATACTGAAATCGACCATAAGAATAAATCATATAGAGGCAGATGCTGATGTTCTTATTCCCAGTGACTAGTACTTTCTGAGCAGCAGCACTTATTACAATGGGACTGTGCACAGAGTAATGCAGTGTTTAACCTGAGTAAGAGATTCAGAATTTGGCTTGTGGAGATTCACTTTTTCTGACAAAATCAACATTCAGCTTTTTATGCACGTTTCCCAACTTCTTTGAAGAATGATTCTTGGCAATACTTAGCAATAATTTTCTTTAGTCTCCAAATCTCACTGTAAATGTTTGAATAGGACAATAGAGCAAGTCCAATTCTCCTGTAATCAGTCATATCTCCACTATTTTGGGAGAGTTCCACTCATCCACTTTGGAAGCGATGTGGCCAAATAACTTTACCTCCAGTTTTCAGATGGTATCCTGAAAAGATATTGTCTAGTAACTTCAGCAACTGCACGTGGCTGTTTGAGATTGACATTCATTCTTTAAACCGCAACAGACACAGCTTTGAAACATTAGATCACCAGGCTGCAGGAAGCAGTCTAACATGGAGCACTGTGGTCCCCAGGTATTCCACCTTCTGTGAATATTCTGCTTACAGTTTCAGATAACTCCTTTTTGACCTCTTGGACATTTGCTTTTGAGTTCTTAAAGTTTTTCACAATAGTCAAAGAGGGAGAGGTCTTGTATTGATTGGATGCAGCTTTCATTAAACAGATTAAGTATTAAAAGTTTTATTCAGTTTTAAACTGGAGCTAATGATTCACAAGCGATGAGAGTGTGATGGCCAAAAAAATTAAGAAGAATCAGCCTCATAGCACTGTGTAGTAATGTCATGTGCACAAAGCATACTGATATTCCCCTCTCAGGACCTAGAATTCAGTTTCCCTCCTGGACAAATGATGTCATCTGTCAAAGAAGAGACTGACTCATGTCCTGGTAAATTGCTTGGCATGCCCAGAGAGGGATTTTAACACAACTCAAGTTACAGTTAGACAGTGTAGGTAAAGTATATTTTTCAGGTAGTAAAAGAAATCCAGTAACTTCTCTACAATTATTCCTAGACAGCTCAACATAGCATAAAAATAGCAGTCCACAGATCAGTATGAGACATGTTTGAAGCTGAATCCATGCTGACAGAGAAATACTTTCACCAGCAAATGATTCAAGCATCTTATTTCCTACGAGCTAGATTATCTTTTCATAAATTGTGGACAACAGATAAGATGAGTTTAGCCCCTGCCTTTGTTGCTGAATATGGCACGCTGATCTGTGAGTAATGGAGCAAACAGAGCAATCTGTTCCAGAGACCACAAGAAATTTTCCATTGTTTGGGGAACGAATCAGTCCAATCTCTGCATGAAAGGGAAAGTCACACTCAGGAACTTGATTTGTTACAAAGATCTTCCTTAATGCATTGCACTAATAGTGACATTCCAACTGATATTGGGATCCTTTGTGTGCTTAGTATTAGTTTTATTTTCTCGCCAGGACACTGAAGTACCTATGTATGTAAAAAAGTCAGCTTTTGATGCTTTCAGGTTTCACTAGCCTGCTTCAGCTGAAAGAATACATCCACTGAAAGTACAGAACCAGATTGTGAACAGTTTACTAATTCATTTACCCCATTCTTCCTCTGGTATTGCTGCGGTACCCCCTTATCTAAATGGGACCCATTTAGTTCTCTGGAGCCCCAGGATTCTTTACTAGGCTGCTTATGACTACTGCTGTGTGAAAGATTTGCCCAGAAGCCAGGTCCACACTTCTACAATGAACCCTACACAATAACAATATTAATACCTAGCTATGATATACCGGTAGTCCTTTTCTTCAGTAAGTCTCCAAGTGCTTACAGAAAAGGTCAGTATCATTCTCTCCAATTTGCAAGTGGGGAAACTGAGGCATGGAGCAATGAAGTGACTTGACCAAAAGCACCATTAGGTGACCTATGCAGAGGCCTTGTTGAACTAGACACTGGTATGGGGATTTATGAGTTAAATCCCAGCAGAGATTTTCCAAAGCTGAAAGTGCCTCTCTGAGCTGATGTAATCAGGAGCAATTTATAAAAAGGATGGGCTATAGTCAGGGTAGGGAGAGGAGGCTGCTGTCTAAATAGTGGAGGCAGAGCTTGAATGGTCTATTTGCTAGTACTTAAAGATTTAAGTGCATCAATGGAATGTACATGGAGTGTTGGAAGTTTAGGTTTAGTTTGTGTTTTTATTTCACAAGGAGTTTCTTTGAATAAACCTGAAATTATAGAGAGGAATTTCTCCTCTTAATCTGAGCTTTCTGGGAAGTTTCTCTCCAGCTGTACAGGCCTAGGCCTTGCCACAGCTCTGTTACAGAGACAGAAGACAGTTATAAAAGTTGGATCCCAATGTGAAAGCTTTGTCAAAAGTCAGGGTTATTCAGACCCAGGTTTAATTGACCTAAGGAGCATCAGTTTGGCTGTGCAGTGTGATTCACCATTGTAGCTGAGCTAAATTAATTCCCCAATTTTTTTGGCAGTAACTTTTCTGTTCAGCTTAGATTGCATTCTGTAAAGGGTCATTCAGCAGTACCTAGCCACAAAAAAGAAAATTACTGAATTGCTTAGAAAAGCCATGAAATTTTATATACTGGATGCAACCACAGGAGACCAATCCAGCTCCAGCTGCTGTCACTCTTAGATTTGTGTTTCATTCAATAACTCATGAAGCAATAGATTTTTCCAGAAAAAAATCATTATTTTATCATCATTCTGAGTAACTTTCCATGAAGACAAAAATTTTCAATAAAGCTCTGAAAATTTTGTGAAATATCTAGAATTTTTCAGAAAGGGATTAAACTGATTGTGAATTTAGCCTCTCTCACCTCTTGTCATTTTTATTCAGTGCAATTATTAATGAAGACATAAACTTGCCTGTTTATTCTTTATTTTGTCTGTGAATTCCCTCATAATCCTGAAGAGATACTTGTCCACTTTAAAGGTTTCTTGCTGCTTATTGCTGTCTGCAGAATGCTGTATCATTTTCTTGAATCTCCCAATAGGAATGCAGAGCTATGACTCTTATTGTAAAGCACATTCCTGCATACTGTGTTAGTATATATGTATATATGTTTTTACCAGTATATGTAGTACAATATCTAAAGCAGATCATGGCTTATTCTTTGTATCAGAGCTGTGTTGTCCTTGCCATTATCCCCTTTTCCAGTAAAGTACTGCAATTCAAAATTGATTCTAGTTGTATTGCACTGCAGCAAATTAACAAAAGATGATTGTTGCATTATCAAAGCCTTCTTTGTTGCTATAATACCAGAATCAAAACCACCTGTCTTTCTCTTCTCAATCAATACTGCACCTGAGTCACATTCACTTGGAAAACACTTTGAAGATGTCCACTGCATGTTACTTAGATTTAACAAATGCATTATTCAGGCTCTCCATTTATTTTGATTACTAGAGATAGTTCTGACATCCTGGTGAGTTATACAGAGCCTAATATTAAATGCCACAGTAGATTAGTATGTCAGTAACAATATCAAGTGACTTTTCTTTTGAAAAACAACGTGACAGCTGAACAAGTACACTTTGTAAAACACACAGGATGGATGTGTGATCAACAGGGATGTTTCATTGCAGTTCTCTTCTCAGAAAAGGCAAAACAAGGAAGAGGGCCTTAGTTAATGCTTGAGGTTACAGAGTTACTTAATTGGAAGCAGATTTTGAAAGCATAATAGTTGTTAGATTTTAGAGACTAAATTTTTAAAAAGATGAGCCAGTGTTGCATTCCTAAAACTGTCAATTGTGTGCCTAATTGGGCATGCTCTTTAGTATTTTCAGCAGGCTGTGGTTAAGATCATAAAATTTACTGCATGTCTCCATAACGATCTAAAAACTATGGAGCATCTAATAAGAACACAGAAATAAGTGGGCAGCTCAAGAGACATGACCATGTTTTTAAAGAGTATATTTGCATATTCATTGGAAACCTAAAATGAGTAGATTTATTTGGATGTTTGTAAATAATTGTAATTTATTTCATAGTAATCAATTTACAATTATTTGATTTCCTTTCCTGCAGAATTAAATTACTGAGGGGTAAGTGTGATTTTTCAAGACATTTTGTTTTTTAGTTCCCTTCCATGATGGCTTTGCCAGATTTAATATACCAGCAGCAAAAGCCCAGCCATGACATAAGAGAACAAACATACAAAAATATGTATAGCAGTATAAGAAATACAAAAAATATAAGACCATAAAGAACACTGTCATGCCCACTAACCATAGTCATAATAAATGTACCTTCTCCATGGCTGATCTATTAATGCAGAATTATTAGTTTTTTAGAGGGTGACTTTCACCCACGCTCAGAGGGTGGGGCTAAGGCCCTATGTACTAATCAAGCTCTGTATAAAGACATATATCCAAGGTGGGAAGAGGGGGCTAAGGCCTGAACTGCTAGCCAGAGGTATAGCCACATGCCCATATGCCACATAAACGATCTCCATGCTGGTCTTGCATTGACTGGCAAGAAAGGCCACACTGGGTGTGGGCCAGGACAAACTGCAGATAAATGGCCTGAGAGAGACTGTGGCTGCTACTCCTGACCATAAGCTGAAGTAATTGCCACAAAGGTTGGGAGGACTGAGAACTGTGTGGAAACCTCATACCCTGGCAATATAGGAGGATTGTTTTCACATCCCTGTCTCATAGATGATGCATCCGACAGAGCCCAAATATACTAGTACTTTATGCAGGTGGAGTGAATTTCTCCCAGAGAGAGAACCCAACATTCAGATTATACCTTGCACTTCACATAAATACAGAAACACTCCCAAATCTACCTCTGAAACCCCTAATGATCTCCTAAGTTGTCATCACACATACTGGGGAAAATGAGAGAGAAGAGAGACAGCACTTTAAAACTTTTATTAGTGCTTAAAAGCACGGGGTTAAGGTCCAGCCCTGTGAGGTGCTGAGTGACCTGTACTCTGATTGAAATCAATGTCCGATAACTCCTTTGTATGAGCTCTAGCCCTTTCCCTATGAGTTTTTCATGTCCTTATAACACTAATATAAGAGCTCTCCCGCTGCCAGGCACAACTTGTGTTAAACAGGTTAAGTGTTCAAAACTACCTCTTCATAGCAAGTGCTCAGCAACTTGCTGCACTGAATCCTTTGGTCCAAATAGCGTTCAAACTTATCTTCCTAAAATTAGGCACATTTAGACTCCTTAATTAGTGGCCCGGTTTTCAGAGTTTCTAATGCCAGGCGCCCTCAACTGTTGTTAGAGTTTACAGGAGTTTTGCTTGCGCAAGGGCTGCAGATGATGAGCCAAATTCTGCCCTTGCTCACACTGATATAAAATCAGTGGAATAGCTCAGGATTTGCACTGGTATAACCCAGTTCAGAATGTGGCCCAACGTCTATTTTGTGTTACAGAAGAATTTGGAGAAAACAAACAGGCCCCTATTTTGGTTGCAGCTTTAGTCAAAATAGCATTTTGCCTCCTTCTCTTTGTTTAACTTTTGTTTATAAAAACCTATTATTTATTGGAATGGAGGAAAAAGCACTACTTAGGCACTATACACAAGAATTAATTCTGATGCCACTGATCATTGTGCAGTTGCAACCACAAAACCTTTCCCCTTAATTATATTTTTTTAATCTTGATACTAATTTCTGTGCGTAGTTGGGCACCCATGGTTTGAACTAGGTAGTGTGTGCATTTGGGCACACTGTGCAAGGCATGCTTTGCTTGTTAGCAAATTATCTTATTCTCTACAATATGTCAGAAATGCATATCTTGCACATCCAAAAATGCAGATTGTCAGTGGGGTGTTGGGATGCATAAAATACAAGTAGAGGCCCTAAAATTAAGCATCTTTGGGAATTTTAGGGCCTGATCCACATGTATCAATAAGCCCCCAAGGTCACACTGAAGTCTGTGGTACTCACCCCTAAGGACTAAATTGTATCCTTAAATCCAGACATGGGACTCCACTGAGATTCATGGGAACCAGAAGCACATATCCCTACACAACTCTGGCCTAAAGATATACTTGCTAATGATGGGAACAGCTCAAAATGCTCAGAGGTCCAGTCTAGCCCAACTGAGAACACAAGAACTGGGATATTTACCCAAAGCTTATACAACTTCTCAGTACTCCTTCCGTCAGCCATGCTGAACTGGTAACTTCATGAGGACAAGCTTTCTTGTGAGATTTTTGTACTCCCTATTCCCAGTCATGAACGCATGGATATCTGCTCCCAAGAGAGTTTATAAAAATGGCATATTGAAGCTTCCACTTCTGACTGCAGCCAGAGCCAAGGGAGAGCATAGGCACAAGAAAATCAAAACTGATATGACAGAAGTGAAACTTCCCAAGGACTCACCTTAGGGTTGGTTTGAGTTTCAGGTGAAGAGTCAAGTTCATTCTTTTCTATCTGAAGCAGCTTCGTCCTTCCTGGTTATTCTCTTCTATCTCAGATTTTCTCTTAGACTCATCACTATAGTACCAGAGAGCTTTTCTGAGTAGAAACATATAAATAGGTAATATAACTACTTTAGGTCATTTCTGTTCCTCCTTCTTCCCCTTCCCAGCCATGAATGCTTAGTAATATCCTATGTCGTGGTGTGACAAAGTAAGGCTGAATAGGTGGATTTTTACATTTTGACCTGAGAGCCATGATGTTCTTGGTTATTCCAGCTTCCTGAGGAAGTCATTCTAATTACCATAGTTGCTGGTTAGCTCCATCCTTCAATACCTTCATGTAAACTAGCAAATGAGTGAATACCTGGAGTCATAATTGGATTTTTTAAAGTATTTTCCACCTATTTAAAATATGCAAGAACATTTCACCCATGATTTTAAGAACCTGTGCTAACCCATTGGTTTCCAGCAGAAATTCTTACTACTGTGTGTAAATTAAGCCATTGAAATTATTCTAGGCTCAATGTAGCTAAATGTAGTAAACGAGTTAGTTTATGTCCTATTAAATTCCATCATTTTAAGTTTGTAACTAAGTCCACATTGGCCCAAATGACTTTAAGTGGCCGCTCTCCGTGCTTGTCTTTAGAAATAGTTAACCCTCCCCAAAGTCAATGTGTTTGTGTTATTATTATTTTACGGTGAGCAAAAAGTGTGCTAGATGCCTCACAGTACAGGTAATAAATATTGCTATTATAGAAGTGACTAGAGGCCTCACCCGAGATGGGAGCCCCGTTACACTAGGCACCATACAAACACATAGTAAGAGACGTACCTACCTTGAGACAGCTTGTAAATGGCCCCTACCCTGAAGAGCTAACTAGCTAATTCCACATAACATTTTAACAAAGTATTTTTCCCAGGAGCTCTCAGTCTTTCCTTCTTCATACTAAATCCTTCTACTTTGAAGATCCACATGCTTAACTTACCAGTTTGTGGCCAAATATTCAATCTTCTGCTCACACTTGCAGCACAGAATATGTCCCTCTGGTAGAGATCTGTATGCAACTGGGGCAGAAGCAATCACACCAAATTCTGCTCTTCATTTCCACAAATATACTAATGATCACCTGGTTATGGCTTCCATATCTACATTTCTGCCAGGCCTACCTAGGGACAAATTCTGCCTCATTCCAACCCGGGAATCACCAATGGCTGGGTTGCAGGAGTGACTGAAGACAAGATTGGCCTTTACAGTGTTTGAACATGTAGAGATCTAAACACATGAACGTTAGGGTTACATTTTCACAGGAGGTTGCTATAGGAACACACCAAAAATATCCCATATACACATACATATTTTCCCCACAAGAACTTATATTTGCACGCAAATGGGTGTCTCTAGACAAAGACTGGGTAATTGTATGCTTAAGTGCTTAGTTGTGTTTGGAAATGAAAGTTTTTGAGCTTTGTTATCAAAGGAGCCCCTTCATATGAAAATACCTATGGGGACTCTTAGAGTGTTCCTGTTAGTGACAGTGAGAGTGAATGAATTTAGTGCTCTTTGTCCCCAAACGGTGCTATTTAAAACCAGGATAATATATTGAATAATTGCAAGGGGGTTGTTTCATCTCATACTATTTAGACCTCTGCTACATATGTGGCACACTATATCTTGTGAATGCAGACACTGATTTTGACCTTGTTAATATGAACCAACCCAGGCTGCAAATAAATCCAAATTCTTTGAAGGAGATTTTCTTCAATTTATCCACATTTTGCATAATTATTTCTGTTCTGCTGTTCTAACCTCAGTTCTTCCACATTCATTAAATTGCGTTCAGGTCCTCTTTTTACAATCAACAAAATAGGAATGATGAATGAATGCTTCCTGTTTGGGAAGCTTCCATTCCATACATCAAAGACATACCTGTCTGGACATCCATGCATTTTTTAGGACAGTGGCAAACAGATGTTCCAGCTGGAGATTGGCACCAGTGCCTCAAACACGTGACTTTCTGGTTTGGTGGAAAGCAGTGTTGATCCCTTAAAGGAAAATCTGGCCTTTAAAGAGAGCTGAGTAAACTATGCAAAAATTATGCTATTATTAATCCACATTTTAATTTTAGCTTTTTATAAATATGAGAGTAGTTGATTTTCACAGACAGTTTTCGTGGCAGCATATTGATTGCAAAAATGCACATTCGAATATTTGTGAAAACTGAATTTTAGATTTGCATGTGTAAGTATTTAACCCAAAAGTGTGTGGGGTTCAACCAATCGAGCAATCAAAATCAATGCCACATGACATATCCAGCTAATCACAACTAAGCAGCCCACCTGAATTTAAAATATTCTTGATTCATTAGAGTAAAAAATATTAAAAGAAATTTGCTGAATATATTTGAATAATAAATACATTCAAGAAGAACATGATATATGTATGGATATTCCCTGAGCAGAGAGAGACTAAACTAATCAAATAAATTATTCATTGTGAATTATTTGTTAGCTCTGTTTACAAATGGAGGGCTAATGCCGATGTCTGTACTTTGCTGTTGCAGTAACAGATTTCTAGTATCATGTATCATATGCTACCAGTAACCATTACTTTGTTTTATGCCTGGCTTCTTCACACAAGTTCATTGCATTTGCAGTGATAATGCATTTTCCATAAAAGAGTTGCTAAAAGCAATTAGTTCTTGATTAGGATGCACCAAAATCCTAACATGCTCATTGACCAAAAGGGATTATAAATTTAATTTTGCCCATTTGTACTAAATTATTACTGCATAAATAGTACCACTCCTATACATTATGTGTTCTTTGGCCTTTGAACAGAGATGGATCTAGGTGAAAGTGCATCAGTACAATTATATGAAGAAGCACTCAGCGTAGCTACCCTTATTGTACCACCTTCACCTAGCCTGTATTTAAATGGAGGAGTTCATGCCTCTAATACTAGAAGTCCATTAAGCTTTACTACACTTATTTTCACTACAAAAACAAATCATTGTGCTCTCTGTGTGATACATACAATAATTAAAATATCAATTGACTTTCTTATGACAATGTAATAGGTGGATAGTATTTTGGTTCAACTATGTTCTCATTTCAAGTTCACATAGTACAGAAACAGATACAAGCACACAGAAAATTACAGCATTTAAATACATTGCAATCTTCTGGAGTTAATAAAACATTTGATTGTACTTTAATATGAACATTTAGCTTTCATGTAGCACTATGTGTCTCCAGCCTTGGCCTAAATATGAATCAGTCTTCACAAACACACTTGTGAGGAAGTTCAATTATTGCTCCAGTTTTACAGATGTAGAAGTTGAGGCAGAGTTGTTAAGTTATTTTCCCAATGTAGTATCAGTTCTAGTCCCACTGAAGTCAATGGAATTTTTGCCATTGACTTCAATGGTAGCAAGATTGGACTCAGTGAATCAGTTACAGAACTGGAAGTTTCACTGGACCACTGTGATCATCTAGTCTGACCTATTGTATACCACAGGCCATCAGACTTCCCTGACCTAATTCCCATTTGAACAAGAACAGATCTTTTAGAAAAACATCCAGTCTTGATTTAAAATTTTCTAGTGATGGAAAATACACCACAATTTTTGGTAAATAGTTTCAATATTTAATTAGTCCCACTTTTAGAAAATGGTCTGGTTTCAACTTCCAGACATTAGATCTTATTATATCATTGTCTTTCAGATCAAAGAGCCCTCTACAATCAAATTTCTGTTCCCAATATCCACACTTATAAACTGTAATTATGTCACACCTTAACCAACTTTTTGTTAAATTAAGCAGATTCAGCTCTTTGATTCTATCACTATATGGCTTGTTTCCCAGCATTGCACTGGGAAACACATGTTCAGCTGAATATTCACCCATGACTCCCAAATCTTTTTCAAAGTCACTGCTTCCCGGGATAGAGTCTCGTACTCTGGAAGTATGGCTTACATTCTTTGTTTCTAGATATATAACTTTACATTTGGCTATATAAAAAAACACATATTGTTTGTTTGAGCCCAACTTACCAAGTGATCCAGATCGCTCTGTATTAGTAACCTATCCTCTTCATCATTTATCATTTCCCTACTCTTTGTGTCACCTGCAAACTTTTTCCAGGAGAGATTTTCTGTTTTGCTCCATATCATTGATAAAAATGTTAAATCGCATAAGGCCAAGAACTGATTCCTGCAGGACTCCACTAGAAACATACCCAGTTAAGGATGATTTCGTATTTACAATTACATTGTGAGACCTATCAGTTAATCTGTTTTTAATCCATTGAATAGGTGCCAAGTTGTTTTTGTATCATTCTAGTTTCTTAGCAACTACTCCCATGCTTGGTCCATTAGACAATATCTAGTTGAGGTTTAGAATTTCATAATGAGCATAATAGTTGAGGTTTAGAATTTCAGTTGAATAAAAGTCAGAAATGACACCAGTTTTATGGAGTAAAACACCAAGATTTTGAGAATCATACTCTTCGTCTGCCATGAAAAAGCAGTGAAATGAAAATCAATGCAGCATAACAAGCTCACTGAGGAGAATTTAAAGTACAAGATTTTCTGTCTCTGCTCCCAAGTCTGCGTGCAAAGTTCAGCTCTTTGCTCATTTGTGTGCCAATAGATAAAACAACTCTGCCAATAATAGTGTTGGTGTCTGAGCTCTGGAAACAGACTCGTTCAGCATACATGCTCATCCAATCTTTGGCTTTGTTGAGACTGTCAGCAAGGATGTCAATTGCAGTGATGTTTTTTTGTGATGAGGACACCCAAAAAATGGAATGGCACGGCCAACTTGTTTCACAAAAGCCACCAGATGACACTAATTTAATTGCCAGACTTTACTGGATTTGAAACAAAAAATCTAAATACCATTATCAGTCCCCTACATCATATTTTTCACAGTATGCAGAACTTGCTTTGCTCCATATGTGTAGGGATTTTTAAATACCACTCAAAAGAGTGAGTGAAAAACTCAGTGGAATTGTGGCAAAATAATAGTACTTTATGCAAAATAGTGCTTGCATGTAATGATCTCAAAGTGCCTTACATAAGTGGAAATATCCCCATTTTACAGAGTAAGAAACTGTTAGCTAGTTACCTGTGAATAACATACAGTGAACAAAGTGACGAATGTGTGCTGATCTCCAATACTCTACCTTAACCATTAGACACAGTGCCTTTTTCATCAAAAATATTGCATTCTAACTACTTCATTAATGATCTTTTATTTCACTGATTAAAACACAATCTCGTTAACCAATCATTTTCAACAGAAAAGATACTGTGGAAACAATTTTTTCTGCTTGCTCCCATCTGCTCTCCAGGCCATCCCAGAATGTCTGTAGCATGCTGGTAGCATGGCCAAGATTTAAAAGAAAAAGTTCTCCATGCCTGCAAGAAAATGTATTCTAAATTAATTAATCCTTGATCCAATTGGTGTCTGCATAAAATCCATATATCTGTAGGTCTATGCTATAAAAATGGTTAAAAATGTGTTGAAAATGATTGGATCTTTAAGGATTTATATAATTTGGAAGGAATCATTAAAGTTTTGTTTAGACAGTTAACTCAGAGACAAGTCCTGAGATGCAGGAATTAAATGAATTGTTGATCAAGGGATATTGAGGAAAACCTTCATTTATGGGTTATAGTTAAGGGTTATTGGATCTTTCCAGTTCATCAATACACACATTTATTCCTGCACATGGATGCTAAAGAAGACCTAGACTGAAGCCATCAGCAGAAAGCTTCTTGTGCCAATAGATTAATTCTACATCTGCTGCCTATGGATAGATGGGATACAGGCCAAGTATATGTTGTTGTGAAGCAGCTTGCTGCTTCTGTTTTGGGAAAGTTCAGAACTGTTGAAATCTTGGACAAATTAGATTCTGAATTGAAATAGAGAGGGAGAAATAGAGTTCAAAACTTCGACTGTACCAAAAATTCCATTCTAGATCCCCTCTCATTTTTTGCTTTTTTTTGTGAAGTTTTGGGACTGCTTGAGGTGGATTGGGCTTTTCTGAGGGGTTTGGTTTCTTATTTTGTTTTTTCATTGAATGACACAAAAACATGCAAAACTCATTCCTCTCAGAGTTTTTTTCCCCAAGGAACTGTCAAGTGGACATGGAATTGGTCCTTTTTCTGGGTTTCTTTGAATGTTACTCCTGTAAAAAAAAATGGAAGTCAATGAGATGTACAATGCAGGATACATGGACAAAGTTACCATAATCATACACCGACTGATCAGGGTCATAGAGCTGATAGAAAGAAAGGCATGGGCCACCCATTCATCTATAGATTTCATCTTGTGCAAAAGATAGCATGCACTATGTGATTTCTGAAACCTGTGCATACTTATGTGAAATCCTACTGGATGCTGTTGTAATACTGACAACCTTCTTCTGCTCAAGGCTGACCAAGTGGATATTAACAGATTTAGTCCTAGTGATCTGACAACCGGGCCACATGACCCTAGTAAGCCAGTTATGGGTGCCAAGATAACTATATTTCACACTTAGACTTGACTCCTTGGGCCTGGCTATGACTTCTTCTTAGTGATGTTTTTATGAAGAAATGCCTTTTTCTTTCAGGAGTGTAGAACTCCATCTGCCACTGCTACTACTCCTGATACTCTTCATTTAATGAGGAATGCCCATGATCCCACAGCTGCAGAGACTTTGCTCATCTTTCGTGTGCTCTATAGAACAGTAGGCTAATGGTTAATGTGAGTCTTACGAAGACTCTTAAACACTGGAAGAGGAAACCAGTTAATTCTGATACTGTTCGGTCTATCAGTCAATGCAGACACCATCAGTGAAAAAGTGACCAGGGTGACCTGGCAATGGTTGGCAAGGTTGCTTTAAGAAGCCTGCAATCAGCCCTGAGAAACAGAAAGATGCAATAATTTCCCTGGCTGTAAATCAGGTGAACTAAACAGAGATAACAAAAGCCTCAAAGATCTCTCAGTAAGATCCTTCTTGCCAGCTGTGTGGTCTTGGGCTTGCACTCTCTCCTTTCCCTGATAGCATGGCTCCTTCAACCAGAGGCTGCCCCTGAGAAGCCCCCTGAAACAAGGACTCCAACTGTGAAGGGGAGGGCAGAAGACAGATAATACTGACAAGGACCCTGATTCTGCAACAGGCATGCAGGAACAGATCCCTGCAGCTGTAACTGACTGATTCACCCTTGTGGATCATTTGAAGGAACAGGGCTGGCCTCCATATAGCTGATGGAAAAATAATCCATGTTCCCTTGGCCTGCTGTCTCCTCCTGTGTCCCCACTCCCTCCCAACCTCTGGATCACTGGACCTGCAAAACAACCCCGTTGGGGGTGTTGCCACAGTGATGATGACATCTCTCCGTGTGTGGAAAAGTGGGTTGACCTGCATGGGTGCACAAATGAGCCCAGGGATAGTAGGCCTGTATTAATAACAAAACAAAATTTCAGAGAACGGCTACTCAGTTTAGAACATGACACTCTGTGAGGGGATGAACAAATGTGAAATAGTCGTTTTCCAATTGTCAAGGTCCAGATCCCTGCCTGGCCAAGCACTGGCACAAGGGACAGTGAGGGAGTAAGGGTGTGTCATAAACAGATAGCTAAGGGTTAATGTTTCTTTTACCTGTAAAGGGTTAACAAAGGGAACCAAACACCTGACCAGAGGACCAATCAGGAAACCGGATTTTTCAAAGTGAGGGAGGGAACTTCTGGGTGTGTTTTGTCTTTGTTCTGTCTGTTTGTTTCTCTCGGCTATGAGGGAAGAGCTTTTTTTTTTTCTATCTCCAAGCTTCTTTCTACCCTTCTGTTCCCAAGTTGTGAGTACAAAAGGAAAAGCAATAGGTTTATATTGTATTTTGTATTTACATGTGTGGAGTTGCTGGAATGTTTAAATTGGATATCTTTTTGAATAAGGCTGATTATTCATATTTTCTTTTAAGCAATAGCCCTGTGTTATGTCATCTTGATGCAGTGATCATGTCATGTGTTTTTTCTTTCTTTTTTATATAAAGCTTTCTTTTTAAAACTTGTTGGATTTTCTTTTCCTAGTTAAGGCAAGGGGATAGGAATCTCTGTGCCAGGAGTACTGTCTCTCTCAGGGAAAGACTGGGAGGGGGGAGAAGAAGGAGGGGGGAAGGTAAATCGTCCTCTCTGTTTTGTGTTTCAAGGGATTGAAGCAGGGAAATCTCCTAGTATCCCCAGGGCGGGAAAATCTGGGAGGAAGTAAAGAGCAGGAAGGGAAGTGGGTTATTTCCCTTTGTTGGAGGCTCAGGGCATCTGAGTCTTGGGGGTCCCCCAGGGAAAGGTTTGGGGAGACCAGAGAGTTTATCAGGTACTCAGAATCCTGATTGGTGGCAGCGAGATAAGATCCAAGCTGGTAATTAAGCTTGGAGGTTCATGCTAAGCGCCCAGATTTTGGACACTAAGGTCCAGATTTGGGACAGAGGCTTATTACAGGGTGCCACCTTCTTTCCCTGTGTTAGTAAACAGCACCATTGCTTCCTGTGTGCTGAGGGGGAAGTAGGCCCTGCAGAGCAGCTGTGTTTCCCTTTCATGCCAATGGGCAGGAAGGGTCAGCAGGGGATGGAGAGTGGCTGGAGCCTAGACTCCTCTCCACTAGTATGTCTGGTGGCATGGTTATGCCACATGTCAAGGAGTGTCCACTGTAACATGTGTAGACCTGATGCAGTTTACTTGCTCCTCAGAGCAGATGAGAGTCATAATCTCCCTTTTGGGCTGCTCCAGAGGCAGTGCAAATAACATGCTGCCCTTTCTGTATAGACTAGACTCCAAGCTGACAACGCAGACCTCTGAGAGACAAAGTGGGTGAGGTAATAACTTTAATTGGACCAACTTCTGTTGGTGAGAGAGACAAGCTTTCGAGCCACACAGAGCTCTTCCTCAAGTCTTAGATTGTTAATGAAAATCAGGACAACAAATAATGGTTATTTTATAGCAGAGAGAGAGAGCAGCCTAACTACAGCCCTTCCATCAGAGAGAGAGAAAAATTGGCTTCTGCTTAATCTGCAGACCACCTGGGGTACACTCAGCAAATCCTCTACCAACCTAGCCTGAAACAAAATGCACTGTGGAAAGTGGCATTGAAATTTCAGACATTCAATGGAAAAAATTGTCATGCCCAGCTTTGTCAGAATGTCCATAAATTGAAATATTTTGCAAGAAACCTGAACATAAGCGAGGGCAACTGTAGTGGGTTTTCAATCCCTCTGCAAATATTTAGCTGACTTCTAATTATGAAACAGGGAGAGTTTTGCTAAAATGGAATCACTCATTTCCCCCAAATGATATTAGCTTAAGTATACTTTAGTATGATTAAGTTGTATGTATTTATTAATTGGATTCTATCAATTAGAGGCCCATTGATAGCATACCAGCGTGTCTACATGGCCTTACAAGAAAAAACAATTGATAGCTTATCAGCGTTATGGTCTGGTTATTATTTTTATTATTGTAATATAAGATTAACATTGGGCAAGTTTTTCAAACACACTTTTTTTACCTCTGCATAATCATATATCATAGGTGATGATGCCTCCATAGTTTACATTTCCTTTGCCTTAGAAGGCATAGAATAGCCTCAGTTAAAAAAATGTTTAAAAATATGATTTATAGGTTAGCTTTTTTCACTGTCAGAATGCCAGGGAGTTCAGCACAGAGGGTCCTGTTTCATTTGCAATGGGGAGTTGCCAGTAGTCCTTGCTCAGTTTTCAGTGGTATATTTGTTGATTCTCTTCCAGGATATACTCTCGCTTCTCCCCCGCAGCTATTTCACTTTAATCTGTGTACTAAATCAAGCACAACCAGTGGCAGTTCAGTGCAGTAGATCACAAATAGTGAAGATTATGCAAATCTAAAATAATATTTTCTGGGAATCTAAGGACAAGCCAAATATTTATGTGCCGGTTCATTAAAAATTGACTAAGCACATGAAAAGAGAACACCACACCTTTTATTTCATCCAACCTATCTGCATTTTCTGAGTGATTCAGAATAAAAATTATGCATAGACGTTCCCTAATAGAAGGGCAGATGTTTTCTGTATCCATGCAGATGCACAGAGGGGCAGGAGAAGGGAGATGGGAAGGAGAAAGGCTTCTGTACCCTTCTCCTACCCCAAATGAACAGCACAGGCATCACAATGATGCCTACCATCTGTCCTAAGCACAGGGACTCCTCCTTGATAGAAGATAGTAAGATACAGACCCTGCCCCAAAGAGCTCACAAGCTAAATAGACAGGATGGACCAAAGGTGGGAAAGAGAAAGTATCATTACCCCCATTTTATAGATGTGGAGCTGAGACCTAGAGTGATTAAGGGATTTACCCAACATAAGACATGAAGCCTATGGTAGTGTCTGGAACTGAACCCAGTCGCCTGTCTCCCAGTCCATTTCCATAGCCCCAAGAACACTCTTCTCTCAAGACACAATTTGACCTCTGCTGGTCTGGGCAGATAACTATCTGTGGAAGGCAAACGTGTAAATTAGCCCACCAGAGCCCCACCCAGAGAGTGTGCTCATGTGGCTGCCACTTCTTTGTGTCTATTCAATTGTGCATTACATTTGCATCTCAAATTTTAATAATTGTAGCTATTTTAATTTCACTTCTTTCTTGACAAGTTCAATGTATTTAGAGATAAAGCAGAAGTGAGATGCTCAGCCAGGACAATAACAGTATTGAATAGCAAGCAGCTAAAGTTTAGAGAGTATGGAAAATGTTAATACAACACAATATATTGTTTATCCAGAGAAAAAGAGCATCGCATCTGCTTGATTAAAAGGACTGAGGAACCTGAATCAGACAGTTTGCAGCCTGGTACATTTGAGCATTTTGACCTGACCAAAGGGAATTTATAAGGGCAAATAAAAATGTTAAAAATTCACCTGTAGGGCAGAAAATTGTGAATATTCTGGGTGTTTCCATCATAGACCTGAAATACAATAGAAAAAGCATTTTGGAAAATGATTTGCGTAGATGCTGATATTCATATCAACTAATCTTCATTATTTAATATTAAAATAAGGAAGGGCCAGTGCAGTAAAGGGTTAAGCAGCAGGAAAAAGGCAATTGCAATCCATCTGCACAGAGTGGCTTACTAGCTCTGTGCCATGCACACGTTTGTCACAATCTACTCACACCTTCTGTGCTACCTGATCTTTCTGGCTGTCCCGTTTTCAAAAAATGATGGAAAAGAGTGTTTTTATTTTTATAATATATCAAAGAGGTGCCAACCCTGTGCTGCTCTATATATGAGGAGAGAAGTGGGTGTGACTTGGATTTCTCCCCAGTCCAGGTTTGCTAACACAAGTGTGCAACAAGCACCTTTAATTTTTAAAAAAGCTTTTCTAGTCACAAGGAACTAGGCTCGTACTCAGGTCTCAGAACTGCAGATAAGTACCCTGGTGTTGGAGAACAAAGGTCTGATCCTGAACTTGGATCAATGTGGGTGAAGCTTTGCACCCACACAGAGTTTCTTTGACTTCAGCAAAGCTAAACTATCAAAACAGATCCAGTCGCAGGATCAGGGTCTCCAAGTATGCAAATAAGGCACAACATGCACATGGTCACATCGTCCAGTCTCCTATGCCGCTTGAATCCAAGTAGGCATGCTGTGCAATAGTCAGGGAGTCAGCCCAACCAATTATACCTAGAGCAATATCCAGCCCCCTCTTTCACAGCTATAGATGTTATTTTTTGTATCACTAAAAACTTTAAAAAAGAAAAATTGGATAGATAAATTAAAACTGCCTCAGGCAGTTCTAACTTGTACAACACACACACACAGTACTTAGCACCCCAGATTTCATTATTTTTAACAGCAGCATTGGTGCCCTATTTTCACACATTAAATATTCTTGGATGCTTTTCCCAATGTCTGAGCAGAAAAATGATTGTCTGTTTTCTCTTTTTCTTCACAGAAGAGCACATATTAGTTTTATCCATGATAAGGAAAGTTCTGATGCCCAATCCTGCAAACACTTATGCATGTGCTTAATTTTACCTCTTTGAGTAGTCAAGCTGTGCCTTTTCTCTTTGCACCATATTAATAATATGAGGGAACCACAAGGATAGAGTTGGGTTCCAAATAACCATGTTTAGTAATTGTGCAAACATACAAGACTTAGCTACATATATGCTTTTGTTGCTGTATTGGGATCAGGTAGCTTCTGCTATAGAACCCAGAAAGGACCACTTGAGGGATCCCAAATTGCTGTTCTGGGAAAAGTTCAAATATCATGATAAAAGCTGCATAATTTTCATGTTTGTCTGGCATTTCATGGAAAACGTTAAATATGTCATTTCTGTGGAAAAAGCAAAATTTCTTTGAGAGAAATGGGAGTGCAGAAGGCAGGTGGGGGTAGGTTTTGGCCTTGACTGAAGAAAGCTGACATGTTATTGAGCTCTCTCAGACGGCCTGTAAGCCAGTGAGCACAGCAATGGAATCAGGGGGGAAAGAAATTACAAAAGCTTTTGGAAAAGGAATTAATAGTATTATGGGAGGTCGGGGTAACAACCCATTATTGGAAGGGAGATTGTGATACATCTTGGGAGATGAAATTTTCCCTGAAAAGTCAACATTTTTCATGGGAAAAAAACCCCACATTTTCTGACCAGCTCTAGCCAGCTGCAAATTACTGATAGTGAATGTTCTGAGCAGTAGTTGTGAATAATTTGCAAGCAATTTCTATGCTGGAGTGAGTTTGCATAAAGCATTCACTGAATAATTTCTGAGAACAAGAACATTGTAAAATGTGAAAGCTTGTGTTCATGGATAATCTGAAAACAGGAAAAGGGCTAACTTTGTCAAATAGACTGTTTGCTGCCGCCAGTTCTCCCATCTCTGTATTATGCGGTCATGTATTTTGGATGTGCTTTGGGACAAATACTCAGCTAGCAAAACTACATGACTGGTAGAAGAAAAACAAAAGACAAGTCAATTATAAAAGCTAGAGAATCAAGCTGGAATTCTGTTACAAATGTATGTCACTGTCAGTAGTGATCATTTGTAGAATATCCTATTTTAAGGGGAAGTGCAGAGAATTGGATCATTACAGTGTAACAGTCTTTTTTATGTGACTTTAGAACAGAAGCTACCCTGCCATTAGTAATGATAGATGACAGTCAGATGAGGATTGTTGTTTTCAGTGTTTGATTTACATCAGGGCTGTCGATTAATCGCAGTTAACTCATGCGATTAACTCAAAAAATTAACCGTGATTAAAAAAATTAATCAGGCTTAATCACAATTTTAATTGAACTGTTAAACAATAGAATACTAATTGAAATTTATTAAATATTTTGGATGTTTTTCTACATTTTCATATATATTGCATTCTGTTGTAATTGAAATCAAACTCTATATTATTTTTATTACAAATATTTGCACTGTAAAAATGATAAATAAAAGAAATAGTATTTTTCAATTTGCCTCATACAAGTACTGTAGTGGAATCACTTTGTCATGAAAGTGCAACTTACAAATGTAGATTTTTTTTGTTATATAACTGCACTCAATACCAAAACACTGTAAAACTTCAGAGCCTACAGTCCTACTTCTTGTTCAGCCAATTGCTAAGACAAATAAGTTTGTTTACATTTACAGGAGATAATGCTGCCCTCTTCTTATTTACAATGTCACCAGAAAGTGAAAACAGCCATTTGCATGGCACTCTTGTAGCCAGTATTGCAAGGTATTTACGTGCCAGATATGCTAAACATTTGTATGCCCCTTCATGCTTCGGCCACCATTCTGGAGAACATGCTTCCATGCTGATGATGCTCGTTAAAAAAAAAGTTAATTAAATTTGTGATTGAACTCCCCGGGGGAGAATTGTATGTCCCCTGCTCTATTTTACCCACATTCTGTTATATATTTTATGTTATAGCAGTCTCAGATAATGACCAAGCACATGTTCATTTTAAGAACACTTTCACAAAACGCAAAGAAGGTACCAATGTGAGATTTCTAAAGATAGATACAGCACTTGACCCAAGATTTAAGAATCTGATGTGCCTTCCAAAATTTGAGAGGGATGTCAATCAGAAGTCTTAAAAAAGCAACACTCTGATCAGCCTTCTGCTGGTGGCATCTGACTCAGATAATGAAAATGAACATGCATCAGTCTGCACTGCTTTGGATTGTTATTGAGCAGAACACATGATCAGCATGGAGGCATGTCCTCTGGAAAGGTGGTTGAAGCATGAAGGGATATATGAATCTTTAGCACTTCTGGCACGTAAATATCTAAGCTACAATAGTGCCATGAGAATGTCTGTTCTCACTTTCAGGTGACATTGTAAACAAGATGTGGGCAACATTATCTCCTGAAAATGTAAACAATGTTTGTCTGAGCGATTCGCTGAACGAGAAGTAGGACTGAGTGAACTTGCAGGCTCCAAAATTTTACATTATTTTATTTTTTAATGCAAATATTTTTGGGCATAAGTCTACATTTGAAAGTTCAACTTTCATTATGAAGAGATTGCACTAAATACTTATATTAGATGAATTGAAAAATACTATTATCTTTTGTTTTTTCTACAGTGCAAATACTTTTAATCAAAAATAAATATAAAGTGAGCACTGTAGACATTGTATTCTGTGCTGTAATTGAAATCAATATATCTGAAAATGTAGAAAATATTCAAAATATTTAAATAGTATTCTATTATTAATGGTGTGATTAATCACAAAACATTTTTTAATCATGTGATTAATAGATATTAATTTTATTAATTGCTCGACAGCCCTAGTTTATATGCAAAAATGATGAACAGAGCTAAGATGTGTTCAGTGATGTGAGAGAATGAAATCAAGATCAGAAGTACAATTTCCTAATTTTTATCTTCATTCAAAGTCTGTTCCTTTATATTAACGCCTGCAGATATTTAATGATTGCTCAAAACCACACACTGGTGTTTAAGGGTTCAATGCATTGTGCCTCGGCAATCTGATTAAAAGACTATCCAGAGGGAGGTGGGGGCGGGGAATCAAAATAGAACTCTCAGAATACCTACTGTATGTCTAAACAGAGTGAATATTTTGCACTGTATTCACTCATTTTAAAGACTGTTCATTTGCTTTAAGTTTTATTATATTTTTGAATTGTGGTGCATTAGATAAAGACTATATTGCTGGCTGTTTGTGGTTCCATAAAATCCTTCAATTGTTTGTACAAAACTGACTGATCTACAGTTAGTCTTTAAAACTAGAATTTTATATTTAACTCAGCCTGTAATGTGTACATAGGCTCAAATCCTGGTTTCACTGAAGCAAATGAGATTATTGTCATTGACTCAGTCATCAAGTTTTGTCTTGGATTACAGGGTATACCGGGTATCCCATATTTAGGATTTGGCCATGTATATGCTCAATTATGCACAGAAACAGTCAGCAGAAAATAAATATCTGATATAAAATGAATATCTAGAAATATTAATTTCAAGCTGCTGATATCAGGCCTGGTCCTCACTAGGGGTAAATTGATCTATTGACATCAATGGAGCCTGAAAGATTTAACTGATTAATCTCTACCTCACTGATCAGACTTGCATCTTTGGCTGCCTGTCCAATAGCTCTTTCTGGATGTTCCTGCCTAATTCTTAGTAGTAGGGAGAATTATGACTTAAAAATGTAATACAAGTGTCCAAGAGTGACTGTCACATCTCTCCGTTTTCCAGTAAGGCTGTCATGGTTACTCCAGTGCCCACGCTTATGTAATGTTTCCACTTTCTGATCACCCAGAATTTTCTGTCTCATGTATTGTTTTTTTCCCCCCTCCCATTATTAGATTATAAGACTCTCAAAGCAGGGACTGTCTCCTTTGTGCTCCGTACAGCACTCAGCACCCTATCAGTGCAATAATAATAACAATAATAAATGTGAATGATGCCCAAACAAATTTATAGAAGTTCCAGATTTTTCCAAGAACACATGAGCTGCAAAATCTCAGGATTCTCTGCTTTATGGTCCTGTTGTGAACATATTATTTTATTTGGTAAGCATTAGCCACCTAAAAGCCAGCTCAGGTGCAGCAGAGAAACAGAGATGAGTGTGAGATGTGTTGTTAAATAGCCCTCAGAAGGGATTTAGGTATTGAGGGGGAGGGGGGATTGGTTTGTTTGTTCATTTTTTTATTTCCAAAAAGTGTCCAGGAGAAAGAAAGAAGAGAGCGCACTGAACAATAAAATGTTCACAAAATAGGTCTGATTCAATATACACTGCTACCTCGATATAATGTGACCCGATATAACATGAATTCAGATATAACGCGGTAAAGCAATGCTCCAGGGTGGAGGGGCTGCGCACTCCGGTGGATCAAAGCAAATTCAATATAACATAATTTAACTATAATGAGGTAAGATTTTTTTTGGCTCCCGAGGACAGCATTATATCAAGGTAGAGGTATATAAATATCCACATATTTGGGTTTTCATTTCTTCTGATCCTGAAAAGTGGAGGAAGGTTCATCTAAAAGCTAATGTATTGGACTGGTACTTGGTTGATCTGAGTCCAATTTCTGTCTCTGCCACAGATTTCATCTGTGACTTTGACCAAGGAACTTAATTTCCCGGTGCCTAATACCTGTGTACCTCACAGGGGCTGTGTAGGAGGAGAAGTCTATTAATGATTGTGAGATGCTCAGATGCTGTGGTGATAGGGGCTGTTTAAGTACCTAGGGAGGTAGGCATTAAACACACTTTGTATTTTCCCAAATGGACGTAGATTAATTTCACCCAGGATTTAAGAACATTCCAGGATTATGGAATATTCTTTTTTAGAACATGAACTTTTTTCTTAGGCAACACATATCACCCAGCTTGGTCAGCAAGATGAGGAATAGTTTTCAGTCCCCTATCTTCTTATGGTCTTCTAAAATTGTGCAGGCAAATCTTGGGTCTGGGCATCAGCAGATACCATTAACTTCAGCTGAGTCGTGGTTGCTCATCTCTTCTGAAAAGCAGGTACTTAATGTGCCTAAAAATGACATTTGAAAGCATAAATTGTTTAAGCAGATACATTGTCATCTAAGTAAAATTCTTCATGGTGGGGACTCTTTCTGTCTGTGTAGTTAGCTTGTGTATAACATGAGTTAGGTGTTACCTCATTATAAATGTGGGCTTTGTGCATGTGGGAAATGGCTCCACATGGAAAATTTGGGGTGCAAATTTAGAACATATTTGAAAATGTTTCCAAGGATGTAGATTATCTACATTGCTAAATATAAAGAAAACAGATCATTCAGCATGTGAAATAAATCAATAATGTGAAACCTCATGAACAGAAACGAGAACAGCACCAATTTCAGATCCACAGAGGGAGGTTCAAGAGATATGTTTTATATAATTAGTCAGAATTCTAATAATTAATCCTACTTTGCACTTCCCCGTGTTAGCAATTTACAAACAACAACTAATTCCCACAATGGGGCAAACCCTGGCCTAGTGTACAGCCTGCTTACACCACTGTGCACCAGCAATTACACTGAAGACAAGGAGGACAGATATCTTCACCCCAGGCTGCAGAATGGTCCTCCTCCCTCAGAACTGAAGCTTCTTGGATCACTGCTGCACAAACCCATCCACATGCTGGGAAATAAGGGAAGTGGCTTATTCACACAGCATGGTTTCAATAGATCCATAAACTGAACCCAGATCTCTGGACTCCGAGTCCTCTGATGTTACTCCTGACAACACTTCTTCCATGCTGGGCTTACCCTGACATACTTTTTATATGTTTTTTTTGTTTTTTCCAATAGTAAAACACTCTCTATTTTTTCATAATACTAAAAATCTGTGGTTCTCAAACTGGCCCATGGGGCACCTACTGGTGGTCTGCGAAGAGTTACTTGGTCTTATAATGCTAACTGTCCTTGTTTCCAGCTGCACATTATATGAAAAGACTGCTGAAAATACTTTCAATAATCCCTTAATACTACTTTTCCGTGGAAACAATAACTCTGCTTGCACCAAGGATCACCAAAGGGAGGACAGGTGGTCTGCAGGACTGCAAATAGGGAAGAGATGGCTCATGAGGCAATTTGTACTAAGATGTGGCCTACACAACGAAAACATTTCAGGGTCACGTCTATGGGTGGAATGAAATACATTCCACTTTGTACCTTCATGCCTTGTTCACATGGACCCCCCCACACACACACTTTTCTTCCTGCACAGCTCCTCTATTAATTTCAATACTTTCACATAATTTGTTGACCTCTAGTCCTCACTATCAACTTCACATGAGTTCAAGATTAGTTAGCATACACTGATTACCTAGACTAAATAATTATATGAAGAGAGGAGGGACTGGAGGAAGACTGTTTTTACTTCTGCTTTAGACACCAGCTTGGAAAATGTTGTTTCCAAGCAGGCAGGAGAGTTTTTGTGATGTAAGTGTCTAAAGTGAGGAAACAACACTGTGATGCTTTCTCGCTGGATTGTCAAGCTATTTTTTAACATTCCCAATTAACTTTTGGAGCACTTTCACTACAGTGTCATCAGCCACATAGCTGTCTGGGGAAAGTCTGCACGGTTAATGCACAGAGCAAAAATAACATGTTTTCTTCAGATTTTTAAAAAGTGAGAAATGTTAGGTTCATCTGGATTTTTTTTTTTTACTGTGTACACATGATCATCGTTATAGGTGACAATGTCTCTTTTAAGGATCACTTCTGCCTTTGTAACCCCAGTGAGATGTAGCTGAAGACAAAATTTGACTCTTAAGTAGTAGTTATTCATTAACTAATAGTTCTCTACCATTATATATCACATATTATCAGAACTAGGAGTTCTAGTGCTATCAAACTAAGGCAGGATTGTAAGTTTTCATGTTCTTATCAATATTTTCCCCTTCTTTCTATGATTCACAAATAACTACTACTTCAAACAGGATTATGATGTAACTCCTCAGAGGTTTATATTTGTTCAGAGAGGACCTGGTCATTTCCTGAGCAGATCCAGAATGATGCCCATTATGTTCAAGACTCATGTGAAGTCAGTCTGTTAACTTCATTGCAAGATTAGAGTGGTTCAGCATAACTTAATAAGTGCAGATCACTTTGCAGGATCTGTCCAATAGTCTCCAGTTAATTTGATCTAAGACAACTCAGGGCCAAATTCATTGCTGGCATAAATTGACACAGCTACATTGACTTCAGCTGAGTATCCACAGACCTGACCCCTAAGTTTCCAATAGTATAACCTATACAATTATGGCATAGCTCCAGAATATGTACGTTACCAAAGCAGAATCTCCAAGGGGCTGCAGCTAAATTCAGATCCTGATATTTGTGAATGCTATGCAAATGGAAATATCCCTCTGCTCATATAGATGCTTTCCCATGCAGAAAATTTTCATAATCCATTTGATAAGATGGATGCTAGCTATGATTATCAAACTGTGCTAATTTTCTTTTTATCATGCTAGCATCTCATGTCAAAGAAACAGCCCTTTATAAACCCTACTGAGCTGTTCCCCAAGTCCAACTCTTTGAGCAACCTCTTATGCACAATATTACCTTTCACATTTTTTCAGTCTTCACTCTTTACTGTAGGCTTAATCATATCACTTTCTATTTGTTATTGATTGGCCTCCAAATGCACTCAGACTTCCAGCCACAGTTTTGCACCCATATTGAATTGGTCCCACATTTTGGCACCTGGCCGTAATTGACTGTTGGTGCAAAATGTTAGGATTTAGCTAATCAACTCTCTGATTCAAGGGGGCAATGTGGTAATTAGATACGTAAATCCTATCTTTTGTGCTTGCTAAGAATGTAGAGTCCATCTTCCATAATCAGGCATTTAGTATTCTCCTTGATTAACTTCTGACCTCATTGAAAATACTGCAGATTTACACCAATGCAACGTAGTTCAGAATCAGGCCCAACAAATGTTTTCCAATGAGTAATGTACTGCATCATTCTAAATTCTTAAGACTTCCTAAAAATGCAGTTTAATGAATGCAGTTATTCCACTTGAGTCCTTCCTACCACTTTCTTTCTCTACCCTCGTCTTCATGAGTTTCTTCTCCAGGTGAACCTTTTTTATTCCAATTTCTTTCTGTGTTCAGCTGGAAGCATTAACAAATGGTGAAGTGTGATACTGTTGCTCCAGTGCTAAGTGTTGCCAGGCGATCAGGGCAGAAATAATTAACACACGAAAGTAGTCTGCAGTAGTATCCTGCTGAATGAAACTGGAAAGAGTTCAAATTAAAAAAAGATTTCTTAGGTTGCCACTTCTGGCCTGCACATATAGCAATAACCATTTGGAAGGACAACTGCCAGCTTCCATTCCAAGCTGCCTGACAGCACTAACTACAGCCTTGTATTATAAATTTTGAGTTGGGGCCTGTTTAATAAAGAAAATATTTGCTGTATTACTTCTAGTATTTTCTTCTTAGCACAGTGGTTCTCAAACTTTTGTACTGGTGACCCCTTTCACACAGCAAGCCTCTGAGTGTGACCCCCCTGATAAATTAAAAACACTTTTAAATATATTTAATACCATTATAAATGCTAGAGGCAAAGTGGGGTTTAGGGTGGAGCCTAACAGTTCACATCCCCCTATATAATAACCTCGTGACCCCCTGAGGGGTCCCGACCCCCAGTTTGAGAGCCCCGTCTCAGCAGCATGGATAGCTCCCATTGCTAGAGGTAATAACAGAGGGGGCTCTTAGAAGAAATATGATACCATCATGTATTATTACACCTCTACCTCGATATAACACTGTTCTCGAGAGCCAAAAAATCTTACCGCGTTATAGGTGAAACCGTGTTATATCGAACTTGCTTTGATCCACTGGAGTGCCCAGCCCCGCCCCTCCCCAGAGCACTGCTGTACCACATTATATACGAATTTGTGTTACATCAGGTCACATTATATCAGGGTAGAGGTGTATTTTTTTATTTATTGTGCATCCAAAAATATGCTAGGCAACTCACAAAAGTAGCACAGCCCTGGGCCCAACCCAGAAGAGAGAACAATCAATGTCACCATAACATAAGAAGTAAGGGCTTTACAAGAGGGAAGAATTTCAGCAATAATGTCAGAGCAGGAGAGCTGCAGTCAAAGAGCCAGAGAGGGATGTAGGCTGGAAATAAGGTGTGGTGAGGGATGCTGGTGCCATACGAGTGAGGCGGGGCTCAGTGAGGGATGCCAGGGTTCTACCTGATGTGCTGCCTAGACTATGGTTGTGGGACTCAGAGTTCGGTCTTGTCTGTTAGGATTAGTTTACATGCACAGGGCTCTTTTTTGTAATAAAGTAACCCCACAAGGGCCATTTTGTATTCAGAAAGACCATTCGATCTATTTCTGGGGGCACTGAAGGAAAGATACTGATGCAGGTGCCCATGTCATGCTACTTTATGATTCAGCTACAGCTGTTGCGCTAAGGACACTGGTTCTTTAGCTCAAGTAGCAGAGACTGATGTTTTTACAACCAGAGGTCCCAAGTCCAGTCTACACTGAAATCAACCTATCCAGGGTTAGCTAATGCTGTTAGTGTACGTTGCAGAAACAGACCTTAAATTCATTTCAAAGGTCTCCTACCCAGCAAGTAGGGATTTTTCATCCAATCAAGTCTGCAATTAAAGGGTGTGTGTGTGTGTGGAAATCCAGAAGTTCTTTCTTTAGACGTAATCCAGATCATTTTAGGTTGGCATCAGCTATGGATTTTGACTTCAGATTAAGGAACCTTTTCATAATATAATGTTTAGATTCTTCTGTTTCTTTTTTTTCCAAAACAGCTGCACAATATTAGGAGTGTTCTGTAATTTTGCATAGGCAGAGGTTGAACTCCTCACTGTCACTTTGGCCACTTCATGCCTGGTAAAAAAATCTGGACTGACATAAGGGGGGTCTAAATCCTGAATCTGCCAGGGGAAAAATTCCTGTGATGCAGTCACTACAGAAGACAGTTATAAGGCTCCTTCCAAGGGCCCCCTCATAAGTCCTGGAGTAGGGGCCAGGCCAAAGCGGTGCTGGGAGAGGATGAGGTGAGTTGGAGGCTAGGCAACAGCACATAGCGCAGCAGAGATTCTGGCCAACACAGCAGTCTAGAAAGGAGCCCTGGGAGGCTGCTGTAACTAAAACAGGTCCTCAGGATTGTTTAAATTATACCAGACTTCTCTCTGTAGCAGTCCAGATCAGGAGGGTGAAAGGCACCATAGCCTCACTCCCCATGAGTGTGAAGTGCGTTTTACGCAGACTTTCCAAGTCAGTAGGTATGGTTGTATAATAGTGAGTCCATTATATTTTTATGGAGTAGATCTTTTCTGTTGGAATACCCCTGTTATACCTTGTCAATTCCTCAATAAGGATTTAGTGCCCTAATTTTATTTTATTGATTTATTATTAATTATTATTATTATTATTTTATTTTGTGATTAGGTTCTAGACATCTAATCTCACAGGAAATTTAAATATGTAATGCCACTCAAACACTCAGCACCACTTCGCTATGTTCTGTGAGACAGCATCTTTATCCAGGCACTCCAAACCAGGGCTTTCCTGGATGATATTTCATCCCAAAGCTTCTATGGCACACTTTCTTTGTTTGATGATGTAGGAGATGAAATATTATGCCAAAACTCCCATGGCATAACCACTATAAACTATGTATCTATGATCATAGATTTGCAGTTCTACACTCTACATTTTTTGCAATTTATGTAGAACATGGACCCTCTACAGTACCCTAATCTACCTGGTGTATTATGTGATCAGATGGAATCACCTGATTTCTTGTGTGCACAAATCTATACTATGCCTTGTGTTCAATATTTTCAGGAATAGCAAGTGACAGAGGTAGAGGAGAGTAGGCGCCTAGTAGGAATGGAAGAGGAAGAAAAGAAATAAAATCTGCTCCTGTGATGTTTACCTTCCTCAAAATGTTTGGGAGCAGAGGAGATGGCAGTACTTATGGCAAGGCTAACATTATTGAGTTGCACTTGCCAGTTTGTACATGCAATTAATGACACATTTTTCTTCCAGGAAAATTGTTCCTACTGCCATCTGATTCTTGGGAACTAGATATCTCTTCTCTGAGCTTTTGCTCAGTGCCTGATCTTGCCAATCATGAGTGTGAGGATAGTGTTACCTTTTTGGAGAGAGGGAGAAATTCTTGCCCTGCAATAAGAGACTCAAAAGAAGAGGCAGGGAGAGATTGGAGTGTGGTTCATTTGTAAACACCCTGTTCATAAACTTGGAGGAGACGAGATTCTTCTTCTTTGATTCCCATCTCTCAGCTTAGCAACTATGATGGGGACAAATTAAGTCTTTTCTATTCTTTGTTTGGTTTCTGTGGTCTAGTATTCACCAAGTTTTTGACCATGACGCCTTAGCATGCACCTGGAGGGCCAGACGTGCCCTTCACTAACAGCTGCTGTGGCTGTTAGCTACCCTCACCAGCATATCCTGACCTTGCCAGCTGTGCATATACAGCATACGCAGCTACTTGGAGCCACTAGTGAGAACTGAGTGAGCCACAAGACCAGCTGCAAACAAACTATCCCTTATGGGTGCAACTGTCTGCTATGCAGACGTATTGCCTGTTAAACTCATCCTACATGCCTTGGAGATGAGATTAACACCCTTTACAAGGCAGTGGTTTTCACTCAAATCATACTGTTTGTTTTTTCAGTGGGAATCCTAGGAGGTCTTGGCTTTTTAGGGGAGGAAGTGATTGGTGGGGTTTATTGGTCTGTTATTGGGTGGCTGTGCTTAAAGTTAAGCATATGCTTAGGTCTCTTCCTGAAATGGGGCTACAATTATCACTCTTTGTGAAGTATCTGTCTTTAGACTTTACTAACATTTGCCATCAGCTCTCCTTTTTCCAAATTCAAAACAAGCACATATATTTTATCTTTTATCATGTATTCTGGATAAAAGTTTTAAAACAAGCATTGTTTAATTTGACATCATGCAGCTAATTTATCACCAGTCTGCATTTATAAACAATGTTAAACTGAAAATATTTCTTTTTTCCTACACAGTAACTAAACCTCCTGTAAATTACTAACTATTAAAAATGACGATGTCGAGAGACTCTCCAAGAAAATAAGTGAACTTAATATAAATATTTGTAATCATGTCAATTTTACTTTTTAAGCAAATTCTTACAGCAATTTGCTTTAACTGCTAGTTCAGAAGCACAAAGGTTAGGCTAAGCTTTCATTAATGATTTGGCTCAATGCACCCACCAGTATAATGTATTTTATGAGTGAGGGAAATGATATTGGTTTGAGAGGTTTCATGTAACAGTCATATCCTGTCCAAATGTAATTTTGAAAACAATCAGAGCCATTATGGCTCACACAGAAAGAAAGATAAAGACAGATAGCAGTATATGGGTTTTTAATAAGTAATTCACCCTGGGTCTTGAAACATCAGATTGCCAAGTAATATTATTAATGTATAAGCATGTTGGTAAAATCATGTATTCTTTTCCATTGGTTGACTATAGATATGTCTCTGATGCAAATATCTTGTAAGTGTATTGAATCCAACTTATGTAAATAGACTATATAATACATCCATCAAGTATTTTACTTGATTATTTCTCACAGGAGAGAGCATTTTCTGGCATCAATCTACATTCTGCCTAAATATCACATTTTTCATCCATGATATTATGGATCATTTGCTGTATATTTGATACTAATTGTTTAACATATCAATCACCTGTCATTCTCTGAGTTTAGTGAACTTTGCAATGTGTCCTAGTAACTTAAAAGTTATGGGCAGCTTCCTATTATTAGTAATACTGTATGGCAGAGATTTCCTAGATGGCTCTGAAAATCTCACCCTGCACAGGTAAGGAAGTTAAATGAAAGACAAGATCCTACTAAAGTTGTACTGCAATATGGAAAGTTCTGATTTTCACAGGGAACAGGACATAATGGTACATAAACAAGCTGCAAAGAATTTCACCTGCTAAGGACCTACTGTTAAGCAGCAATTTACTATTAAAGGGGCAGATTGTGGCCTAACCAATGGCATAGAGGGGATATAAGGTGTCCCCTTATACCAATGTGCCATACCATCGCTTCCTGTGTCCAAGGGGAAAGAGGCTACATCCCTTTCTCCCCCATCCAGCTGTACTAGGAGGGGGAGGTAGTACAAAGTGGGCAGAGCTTTGACTTCACACACCCCTCCAATGCACCCAGCAGTGTAGTTATAGATGGAGTGTGATGGGGTATAGACCTTCCCCGGAGCTGTAGGCATGCTGAGAAGGGGTTTTTGACTTCCTAAGTCATGGTCTCCCTCCCAGATGGCTCCAGGCACAGAGCAACAACATGATGTCCTTGCAATGTGCTAAATCGCAAGCTGATGATTCCTAAATCAGTTGGGCTGCCCACACGGGGCCAGATTCTGATACCTTTGTTCACACTGAGTAGTATTTTACTCTTCATTTAATGCCACTGAAATCAATGGAACTATTGAGGAGTAAGGTGCACTCCTCAATATGAGTAAGAATATCACCCTCTGGCCCATGAGTTAGGTGCTAATTAAACAGTGTGAGGGTCGCAGAATCAGCTCTATTGAATGATACTTTTCACAGTGAAAAATTTGTCTGTTTTTCTTTAGCAAACAGCTATAAATTAGCAATATATAATAATATATAATATATATTGGCTCTTGGCTCTTATTTTAATTCTGTACTGCAGTCCGTTCCACCAAAGAACAAACATGCCTAGAACAATGAACTGATGCAATCTATCTATGAATTTCTAATGCATCCATTGTTGTGGCATCCAGGTGTGACATGAAGATATTACTGTTCAACTGGGACAACATTTTCTGCCTCACCTTTGATATGCTACAGCTCATTCTTGGGTGTTGATTATGAAGGGAAAAGTTTTGGCAGCTTCCTTTGGCAGTCTCTGTACCTGATGATTGGAGGATAACTAAAGTAAAGCTGATTTAAAAAAAAAAAGTTTCCAGAGGCAAACCTGGCAATTACAGGCCAGTAAGCTTGACTTCAGTACCCGACAAACTGGATGAAAAGAACAGAATTATCAGACACATAGATGAACACAATATGTTGGCGAACAATCAACAAGGCTTTTGTAAAAGGAAATCATGCCTCACTAATCTATCAGAGGTCTTTGAGAGGGTCAACATATCTGTGGATCAGGATGATCCAGTGGACATAGTGTACTTGGATTTTCAAAAAGCCTTAGCCAAGGTTCCTCACCAAAGACTCTTAAGGATAGTAGGAGCTCATGGGATAAGATGTAAGGTTCTTTCATGGATCAGTAACAGGTTAAAGGATAGGAAACAAAGGGCAGGAATAAATGGTCAGTTTTCAGAATGGAGAGATGTTAATAGCAGAGTCACCCATGGATCTGTACTGGGACAAGTGCTGTTCAACATATTCATAAATGATCTGGAAAAAGGGGTATTCAGTGAGCTGGCAAAGTTTGCAGATGATACAAAATTATTCAAGATACTTAACTCCAAAGTAGACTGTGAAGAGTTACAAAGGGTTCTCATGAAGTAATGTATATTGAAAACATAACCCCAACTATACTTACAAAATAATGGCATCTAAATTTGCTGTTACCACTCAAGAAAGAAATCTTGGAATTATGGGATAGTTCTCTGAAAACATCCACCCATTGTGCAGTGGCATTCAGTAAAACTAACAGAATGTTAGGAACCATTAGTAAAGGGATAGATAAGACAGAAAATATCATCATACCACTATACAAATCCATGGTACACCTGCACCTTAAATACTGTGTGCAGTTCTGGTCATCCCATCTCAGAAAAGATATATCAGAAATGGCAAAGGTACAGAGAAGAGCTCCAAAAATGATTAAGGGTATGAAACAACTTCCATATGAGGAGAGATTGAAAAGAGTGGGACTGCTCATCTTGGAAAAGAGACGACTGAGGGGCGATAGAATAGAGGTCTATATTATGAACAGTGTGGAGAAAATGAATAAGGAAGTGTTGTTTATCCCTTCCTGAAGCACAAGAACCAGAGGTCACCCAATGAAATTAACAGGCAGCAGGTTTAAAACAAACATAGGAAAATACTTCTTCACTCAGTCAACCTCTGGAATTCATTGCCAGGGGACCTTGTGAAGGCCAAAAGTATAACTGGAAGGCAAGTCCATCAATGACTATTAGCCAAGGTGATCAGGAATGAAACCCCATGCCCTGGATGTCTCTGAACTGACTGCCAGAAGCTGAGACTAGCTGGAACACTCAATAAACTGCCTCTTCTATTCATTCCCTCTGAAGCATTTGGCACCAACCATTATCTGAAGATAGGATATTGGACCAGATGGACCACTGATCTGACCCATTATGGCCATTCTTAATCTTATGTTTATTGAGGAAGTCCTGCTCAAAGAAGCAAGTCTTTACATTGTGCTTTGGCAATCCACTGGTCAGTGTGTGCTACCTATCTTCTCTCCTGCTCCCTGTGCCTGATCCACAGAGGATGTGGGTCTGGTACAGCCCACAGCTGCAGAATCTGTTACCAGTCACAGCTGCAGCACCTGGCTTTTTAGCTTAAGCTATGCAGACATGCATTTAGGTCAGAAGATCTCCAATTGCCTGTGTCAGCCACGATGGCAGTCATCACACTGTGAAGGTGGAAAGACCTGAATCAGCTTGATTTCTAGCAGCATGATGCTCAACAGCTAAGGGCCTTTGGGCATTTCAGATGCAACATCCCTATTGCTAAAGCAGAGAGTTGAGGTACAGTTGCTTGGTCCTGATTCAGTGAGGACTTTGAAGATAAGAACCAAGATCTTGAAGTCAGTCCGTAACTGGATGAGGAGCATGCAAATAGCATGAAATATCTTTATGATGATGATTAAAACTTATATTGTTATAGCACCTTAAACACCTCAGCGAGGTTGCCCTATTGCGCTAGGTTCTGTCCTTTAAGAGATGATCAGCTGCATTTTGTACTAGCTGAAGTTACTGTGTGGTCTTTAGGGTTAGTCCTACATAAAATGTATTGTAATAGTCCACCCTGGAGGAGACTGTAAGCAGAGACCCCACCCGAAACTTAACACAGCACATACACTTACTGGGTTAGTGTCCAAACACAGATCCTTCCAGGGGATTGCTACTGTTAACTGAAATAATGACAAAACACACTTCAGATGAAACTGCCCCCTGTGCTCAACTTATTCCCACAGTTTCTCCCTGAAATAACCTCTGCTACTGCCCTAGTTCTTCCAAACTCAGACTAATATTCAAACTCTTGGGTTGGAACTAATAGGACTTGTCTGGTCTTGTGACTCAACGGGAATAGCTCTATATCTGTATTCAGGGTCCTGGCACCTGACAATCTGTTACATGCCTTCTCATGAGCAGCCTATTTGTTTCCCTGCTCCTGAAGGATATATAACTATTCCTCATGAAAGAAAAGAAAATCATTCAAGTCCTTATCTGTTTTAGCTGCAATGTTTTGAACAACTGTTTCATGTATGCAGATGTGCTGAGATATCCTTTAAGTAAATATATTGACAACAGTTGTGAATTTTTATGTTAATCATATTGTAATTTATCACAGAACGTATGTGACTGTATTGGAAAACTACAGAATGCATGAGCTTTGTAAAGAGGAAAAATATTGGTTTAATATTTTATTCTTTCAACAGTTCCTTTACAAAAGACTTATTACAATTCTTTATAGTTTGGAATATAGACTGTCTACTTGTAATACATTTTATTCCTTGAACAGTTTAAACCTTGATTACTTCTTCCTTCATAACATCTCCAAGTTCCAGGCTTTTCTCTCCTTCCAGACAGCCAAAGTTCTTCCCCAGTCTCTTAGCATTTAATGTCTCAGCAATTGTAACCTTTTCTTCTCCAGTCTGGACTGCTGCAACATTGTCTCCCTCAAATCAATTCAGAGCATTACTGCCAAAAAATCTTCTCCCTGGCTTATCATTATATGTCCCTCAGCTGGCTCCCCTTTCTCCATCACATCAGATGTAAGCTTCTTATCCTCTTCTTTAGGAGATTTAATGACTTACACACCTTGCCTATCAGATCTGCTTTCAATTTACCAATATTTTCATCCATCAGAGCCCATTAATCCATGCCCCTCATAAGCAGCTCCACTCTTCCTCCCATTTTTCTCCTTATACAAGGCACAAACAGACTAAAAATTTCATAAAGTCACTGTCCTTAACCACCACCAAATATCTGTTTAAGATGCAGTTCTACAGGGTATGGACTTTAAATTGTAAACTCTCTGGGAATAGATAGTGTCACCTAGTGAGCTGTAAAGCACCATGTGCATGTCTGGCACTCATTAACAATAACTAAGCTTCTCAAGGCAGGAATGGTTTGTTTATATTCACGTAAAGCACCATGCAGAACAGTAATAAATGTTTAGAAATTTTAAAAATGCATCTGCAGAATTTAAAAAGAAAAATATTACTGATGGATCATCCAAACTGACTGATTCACAGATACAATATACTGTCCCTTCATTCGTCTCTGTAACAGTCACCAGTCACAGTATTCCTTACATAGCTGTTTACTTTTTCAGGCATCTTATGCTATAGCATTAAGACACAACAGGGTGTTCTTTACTGGGACATTAATAATACATTGGGTGTGTTGTGAGCCATGACTTCAAAGGCTGAATGACTCCAATAGCCCAAGAAATGTATTGATGGTCCAGTAAACCACATTCTAGAGTGGTAATTCAAGTTTTATTTTGTCATTTTATTAATGACACACATTACATGATGTTATGTATCACGAATCAGGAAGCTCCCATTGTATCTGAAGTGATAATTCCATCAAGGAATTCCAGGGACATATACCTCAAGAGTGAACTTGGAGTATGTTGTTTATGTCACCAGCACATAGTGTAATTATTAAAAGGAATTACATCGTAATGTACATGTTTTAGAGGTGCATTGCTTTAATACTAGTGGCATCCCCTGGAACAAATACATCTGTACACTAGTATTGGGGTTTATACTCTCTTCAGGATATAGATGCTGAAGGGTGAGACGATCATCCTGCATTTGAGCAGATCTGACATTGGCGTTAATCATATTTTCCAGTGGGGAGAGCAGAGCCCCTTGGGTTAGTAAGAGAGAAGTCAGGCAAATGGGGAAAAAGAACTACAGTTATATCACAAAGAGTGAGAGAAAGAAAGAGAAAGAGAGGCTATAGTTTGTAGTAAGTATCTCACACCATTAAGTATCTTATTCCTTTTTGCTGTCCATACTGCACTGCAGCCTATAAGATGTGTGAATGATTTAAACATACCTGTGTGTCAACTGAGCAATTTTATAAAGGACTCGGATGGCTGAACCACATGTAGAACTGTACTGGTTGGTAGCATTGTCCGGTTTCATTCACAATGCCATTTGGCCCTGACCTGATTTCATGTCTTTAGCTTGATATATGTTTAATCTGGTTTATGTACAAAAGGATGCTAACTACAAAGCAAGCATGCTTTCTTCTGGTTTTCAAATTAACTTGCACCTTTATAGACCTCCTAGTCATTACAATATGCTAAATAATTTGCATTGTATTTTCTTCTAGTTCAGAAAAAGTTCATGGATAGTTTTACCATCATTTAGTAATCTCATTTGTTCAAGTTAGGTAAATGGATGAGAAAATCATAAAAGATACTATGTAGGCTGCACAATATCCAAGAAGATTTAAAACAACAATAAGAAATGATGCTGTTCAGAAATTCAAGTAAATCCAATAATATAACTGACATAATTGATTATGATAATGCCAACACAACCTCTATATTCTTTTTGAAAGAGATTCCAGACATAAAGGAGATAATGACATATGTAACCTGACAGTCGTAAATCCTACACTCAAACTTTCAAGGAGATAATTTAAAGATTTCCACTTGGAATACATCATTTAGTTAGGGCTCTTATTTTATAAAAAATGCATTAGTGGTGGATTTTTGCAGTGAGACTTGCAAGCAGCAAGGGAAACTTTAAAAAAATTACCAGAAGGGGAAAAATAAAATTACCATGGAAGATTTCTTCAAGGTACACATATACCAGAGATATCCTGACCCAGACTGTTTCTCCACTGACCTTGGCAAAGACAGCTAGCTCTTTAAGGGCCCAGTCCCATGGAGTGCTGTATTGTCTTTCTCAATTCCCATTGACTTCACTGGAATGCTTAGCACCTTGCAAGTTAAGGCCGTTAGATCTGTACTGGAATCTGTGAATGATGAATTAATAAACTTCATAATAAGCTTCTTAGAGGGCAAAGCTGACCCAGCATAGTCTGAATTTACAGTGATGGAAAGGAAAACACAGCAGCAGTTTGAATCAGTGGATGGTCTAGGGAGAGAGAGAGAGAGAGATGCTAATAGGCTGAAAAAAGTCCACTGTGTCCCCCCATTCTGATCACATTTACACTGGTGTAAATCAAAAGGAATTCCACATCAGTTAGTGGCCTTACATCAGTAGAAAACTGGTCTAAGTGAGATCAGAATCACACCCTGGGAGCACAAACAAGTTGGGACAATTATTTAAAGAAAGTTATTGAAATTGAATTAATTTTAAAGCTAAAGATCTGATATTTTAGAAGATCAAGTGAAAGCCAAGACTTGCTAAAGATTTTTGGTCTAACAGTGGGGCTCTGAAAGAAAAAAAAAAGTCCATAGATTATATGAGAAATTGGATGTGCTTTTTTGGATTTGCTAGAAAAAAATGACACCATTCATGCTGAGTCACCCAAAATAAACCAAGGAATCCATATGTAACAATCCTATGGTTGCAACATGAAAGAAGCTCTGAGATAAGGCGAGGATTCTATATGCATTTCGAAGAATAAGACATTGACTTTCAAAGGAAAAAGATAACCATCTTTCTAGATGTGAATCTGAAGACAAAGGAAAAAAGTAAAAAATAAAGTGTTTTTGTTGTTCTCAATAGTCAGGCATTGTTACTGTGTTCCACAAAACTGTATCTGAAGCCATCTGTTGTCTCCTGCATTATACTTAGATTGTAAGCTTGTTGGGGCAGAGACGGTTCCATGTTAGTACAGTGCCTAGCACAATGGAGTTCTGATCGATGACTGGGGATCCGAGGCACTCCTGACATGTAGATAATAATTAATAATACGTACAGATATCATTTATAACTTTGGAAGCTGTTTATTTAGTGAAACAACAGCTAAATAAATGGTAACTGTAAGCATTCCTGAAATTTTCACACTGTATAAGTAATTAAGCAATAATTATTGTCACTTATCTTTTCATAGTAATTTAAACCAGTCTACTGTGTTGTTATTCTGGGGGAACCAAAATTTGAACTGCAGGAATGTTCACTGCTCAGATTAACAGTGTTGTGACATTTGTTGTGTAGGGAAACTTATTCAGAGGCCATAAGCGGTAACTAGAGCTTGGGTCTACTCAGTGTGGCTAATCCCACATTTTTGAAACATCTAAATCATAATTTTTTTCTATTTTTTATTGCTCAGAATACTGCCTGCAGAGTGCAGAAGTGCTTACTCTCTGCCATGTGATATTATCTTAGCACTCCTCTCTCTTTATCATATCTTCCAGGTTGTGTTCATGTAAATTGTGAACTCCTTGGGGCAGAGGCCTATCACTTTACTTACTGATGTCATGTGCACCTGTGTAGCTGTCTAAATAAATCATCATTGTCATAGAACCATATTGTGTCCTTATTTCACACACAAAACTGCCATTTATCTCATGTTATCTCATCATTTTAGTCATATAGTGTGTCATCTTTTCCAGTATATAACTATTTAATCTTGTCACCTTTGTTCCAACACAAACTTAAACTGGGTTGTCCAGAGTTAGTTCTCCCTCCCTTTCATGTGCTTATCATCACGTTAAAGAGATGCTGATGACTAGTTCTTTTTAAATAATATTTTTATTTAGTCTCCATAGTATACATTTCTAATTTTCTTCTACTTTCTTTTTTTAATGCCTGCTTAAGACTCTGCTGAGTTTTTGCTTTTCCATTTAGCTTCCATTTGCTTATTATGAAACAAACATATATGCCTCTATTTTATTTATTTTGTTATATGTGCATCAGCCTTCTCGGTGATGCCAGCACAACTATGGGAATAGGGTTGTGAATTACATATGCTCCCTCTGGAAATTCTGCTTCAGCAAGTACAAAACATTATAGGTCCTACATAAAAAATATTGTTACTTTTAAATTATCAGTGGGAGAATGGTGGATTTAGAAATAAAAAATATGAAGCATATTTATTGGAAATTCAGAGAACATTGCTCAAGGCATTGTTAAATGTTTAGGAGAAGGTAGTTCCAATATTTGCCTAAGCTATTTGGGAGTATTCTTTTAACTAACATCTTTTTTTCCCTATAATGCAAACTTTTTCTTTTTACACAACCAAGCAGTATTTTGAATCTAAGCTGGATAGTTAAAATACATCCAGGGCTGTTTTCATTTCAGAAAATATTAGTTGACTCTTTTTTGTCTAAGTGAAATGCTTATAGACAGATTCCCAGCCCTTGGAATCAAACTCTGGCAATAGGATAGCAACAGTGAGATTTTAAATCCTGTTTAATACTGTGTTTTCCAACTATGTGCTATGAAGACCCTCAGTTCCTTTCATTAGAATGAGCCTCATATCGGCTTATTATTGCTGTAAGTTAGATACTGATTGAAATATGATTGTAAAGATGCTATCTACCCTGGTACTAGCCTGGCTACAAACAAGAGAAGACAATATTTGGCTGAGGCCCAACTCTTTTATGTCTTGCAAAAATCGACCTCCAATATCTCTAGTGTTTATTGATCATATGGATTCTATGCCACAGTGTGTAGAGTTTAGCTTTGCTTTAAGGAATTTGCTTACTTTATTCTACAAATGAAACTGATCTGAGAGGTTTCTGAGCATTGGTTAAAAAAAAGGATTTCTCATACAAAGTGAGACAACTGTCTCCAGAAGGAGGGAAGGGAATTATCATAATCAGGTTCCCTGATGCCCAGAAGCTAAGATTAGCAAGAATGCGGCTGCCAGACCATCAGCAGGTGAAAAGGACCACTTTTTCCAGAAAAAAGTCTCACTAAGAGAGGATCAGCTGTCCCAAAGTCCCAGTTGCCAGTGAGAAACATAGTGGAACTATTTTTTCAATGTGTCTACGCAATTACCAGCCTGACTGTAACCAGTTAGGAAAGCTACAAAATTACAACAGCCACTGTGCAGTCAATGGGCTTGAATCACTAGTGCATTACTCCAGTGCAATCAATGGAGTTTTACCAGCATGTCATTGGAGTAATGAAGTGGTGAATCAGGCCCACAAACTTCTGTTGACGTTACAAATTCCTTTTTTTCCCCTCTTTCTTCTTCTTTACGTGACCCATAGTACAGCACCATTTATTACCTTTTTAATAGTTAATTTAAAAATGTGAGTCCTTCAAGGGCATAAAAATTGTGTTGTAGCTGTTATTTTAATTATTATTTAAAAGATTAAAAAGCCCATGAAAACACATAGCTATGTGGAAACTAATCATTGTTTCTTGTAAACCAGTACTGTCTATGTACTTTTCCACTCATAGCACAGATGGTGATAACATATGTGATTTTATCTGGTATAAAGGGAAAATTGATGGAATTTAACAACATGGAGGAGAGGCAAAGTGTGGCCCATGGATAGCAGAACCTTGTTCATGACCTCAACAACATCTGATGGCACAGGAAGGACTCAGAGCTATATAAGGGCAGACAAATATCTCCATCTGTGCTCTCTGTATTGCTAAAATCCATCGACTATTTCATCCATCAGAATATGCCTCTCAAAAGTATTCATCTCAGCTCCATGATCAAAAAGTGCAAATATTTCAACTGGTTCAAAATCGGACTATTAATGAAAGTTAAATATTAGGAGGTCAGAAATAGTTACATTTCCTATAGTGTTCCATACATTTTCCCATGATACTATTGTCACATTCCATGGTGCAGTTCAGACCAGTGAGGAGTTGTATCACCACCTGCCCTGAAGCCTTGGTTCTCAGGTCTGCTTGCCACTTTTGGTATTCATGCTCTTTGTCTTTTTGTTCTTTCTCCAACCTGGCCAGATCTAGCTTTACCATTGCTTCACTGGCACTCCTATTATGCCTGGCTGTTTCTATTTTCCTTACCCGAAATAAGCAAACAGAAAACAAGCTGTAATCTTTCTCTGAGTGTTCCCAGCCACCACACTTGAAACTCCCTTAACACTGTTACACTAGCGCTTAAATAATAAATCTCAGTTAAAATAGTATGCTATGTGTAAATCCTGTTTTGACTACACCCCTATCACATTCCGGGGTGCAATCCACACCAGTGAGGGTTTGGGTCACCACCTGCCCTGAAAATCTGAATATTTCACAGTGCTTTGCTGCTGTTGAATCCAAACTGGGCCACTCATAAACATCACGCAGGTCAGACCCTGAGTGTCTGTGTATAGCTGCAGTCCTAGTCCAGCAGCTCTGACCCCAGGAGCCTGTTAGCAACACACCAGTCACCCTCTGGCATCCAGCAGTCCTGGTTACTACTTGCAGGGTGACACCAGTACACCCTCAGGCCCGAATTTCCCCCAAAATATGTGTTCTGCACTGTCCAGTCCTCTCCTGGACAGTTCAAATATTCGAGGTCTGTTGTCCCTATAAGGAGTCAATATCCACCAGCCTGCTACTTTAAATAGTTATTCAGCAGTTCAGTTTATACACAACAGTGGATTAATTTAGAAAAAAAAAGTGGAACAAGTTTATTTAACTACAAAGAGAGAGGTTTTAAATGAGTACAAGTATAAGATATTAAAGTCAGAACAGTTTACAAGTAAAGTAAAGATAAAAAGCTTTCTAGTAGCTAAAACTTACCAAATTAGACTTGGTTCAAGGTAAAATCCTTGCCACATGTTCCCAGCAACATTGTTAAAATGTTCATGTCAGGATCCTTCCCAAAGACAAAAGTCTGGTTCCTTTGTCTTCTTAGAGGAAAGAGAGTGAGATTGGAAGGGAGAGAGAAAAAGAGAGAACCTGGGGTGGTTTTGTCCCCTCACTTTTATAGCCCAGTCACCATCTGAAAAGCATTATCCTGAAGGTTACCTCTGGATGAAATTCCTTTCAGCCGTGAGGATAGAGATATGAAGTCTCGTGATGAAAGAGCTTCCATGTTGTTGTTTGCTAAAATACAGATCAATCTTTTCCTGCTCTCCTTCATTGCCAAAGAATGGCCACTTGACCAGTGGTCGCCCATCAGTTTTGATGACACCTGTCTAGAGGTAGTATACCCATCTTACAGAAGGTTCAACTGAGGCACTGAGAGGTTAAGTGACTTATCCTAATTGATAAAGCAAGTAGTGGCAAGGCTGAAAATTGAAGATGAGAGGAGACCTGTCTGCTTCAATCACTAAACAATGCATTCAGTTTTGTCTGTGAATTTAATTGCACCATATGAGTCAATTATGTAGCAGCATAATGTGTTTCCTCTGTGCCCGAGGTCTTCTGATAGGGATCCAATCATAACTCCGTGATTATACTCTGTCCAGCCCTATGGTAACTTCCATAGTAGCTGCAGGGGAGCAGCTTTAAGCTATGCTGCTTGCATAACTGGCTCAATGAGAGCTAGCATGAGTATGTCTACTCAGGCTGGGAATAGCACCCACAGATCCACCTGTGAATGTAGCCTCACATTCTCTGATTGGGAGGGTCACTTCTTCCCTTTAAATCGCTCATTAAGAACCTTCCTGTTCACTGCAGTTTATGTTTGACTCTTTGTAAAGTGGTTTGTGATGCCGTGTATGGATAATCCCCAGTATTGTATTGAGAACAAAATAATTAAAAACAGCTTGAGGCAGTTGTAGTTAGGCATACAAATCAATTACAGATAATCATGTAAACACAAACCAAAACAGCCATTTACATGGAAAACAATCATGGCCTTTAAGTTGCCCCCCATTCTTGCCGCAGAAAATCTTTGTACGGAATTGGCAAATTATCCTCTTCATTTCAGTAAAACTAAAAACTGATGCCAATACAGCAGTCACTCTAAGATGGCATGGATAAACCCATGGTATGTAATACGATGAATTAGCTGTACCCCAGAATAGAAAGCCAGACTATCATAATTCCACTAGATGCAATACATGTAGCATAAAAGATTGATCAGGAGAGAACAGGGAAGTAGAAAGCCAGCAGGAGGCAAGTAAATAATGCTAAATGAAAAGACAGATTTGGTGCATGAGTACTCACCCTGAATATGAAGTAGGAGGAGATGGCTAGCTGTCTATTGCACTGACTGGCCTACCCTTCTGACATTTCCCACTTCTACTCCTCTGTTTGTAAGTAACTCTCAGATATATGATTGAAAGTCAGATCATACAATGTTTTGGTTGGTTTAAAATCAAGATATTTTTATTGTTGTGGGGAAATAATTTTTTCAGAAAGATTAGCCAGAATGTAATCAAACTTTGCACAATGGAGTACAACAGCACTGCCTGCTGAGCTGGAAGGGATATTAGTAATTAGTACAGGTAGTATGCTCAAGCATTTGACCCCAGTGCAAAGTGGAGAAGTATTATGATGTTGCAGGCTGATCCCACTGTGGATAGTAGCATCTGATTGGTAAAGAAAACTTCACTGAGTGTACCATTGGGTTCCTGAATTTATATACATCATTTTCTGATAACACAGATTTTTCCATCTGATTAAAATATTTTAGGAATTATGATATGAATGAAGCAGTAGCAACTTACTGTAGCAGATGTGTGTGGTCCTGATCTTTGGTCAATTTTGTCATTTCTTCAAAAAAGTGACTTTTTTACAAAACATTGACTCTAATTGACCAACTGACTCTTGAGGCAGCCTCAAGAGACTACCGCAAAACTGAATTGCACTCTCACCACAAGAGCTGGCCCTAAGAGATATAAGACACATGTGTGGGTCACTATTGGGAATCTTCCATTCTCATTGTCCGTTCTGCACCTCTTTGTTGTTAGAGGAGTTCATTTTCCTGTGCTTTTTTTAAGGCTTCCTTCACAGTCACTAAGGGTGAAAAAGTGCACACATATGCATAGGACCTTCAAAAGCCTGTGTATGAATTGATCTGTTACCCTGGACATTCAGGAAGGCTGACAAGATACAAGGGATGTGGTTTAATTAGGCTGTAATTTTATTAACTCATCTGGGGACTATCCAGCAATAATTCATACAGTGCGCATCATTGTTCCTTCCTTAATTGTTTTCACTTGATGGAGAGTTGCTGTCAGTCCCCCACCACCACAGCTGGTCCCCAACTCATGGCTGAGAACCCACCACAGTCCCTCCAGACAAGAGGAAAACTTTACATTTTTCCAGTTATGATGCTAGTTGTTCCACCGTCACCAATTTAACTTGCACTTGCCATGACACTGGTAAAAGGATATCATTTATATAATATATATAATATATACGTAATGGTAAAATATCAAAGATTACCTGGCATCAAACAGAATAATGATGCTATAACATCTTTTCTTGTTACAGCTGATATCAATAGCTGTGTGACAGCAAGCTGAATAGGAGGTTTTCCAGTCAATATCCCTGACACATGGCGATGTCTGAAATACAGCAGCCAACTACCATGTGCTTTGGGTGTGAAAGTGAAAAAAATGTGCTATAAATAAATGACTGACTGCATGATCCATATTACTTAATGTGATCACTTGGGAGCACAACATATGCATGTGACCTTAACTCTGCCCGTGTATCATCATAAAAGAAGAAATAAATGCCTTTAAAAGAAATAGGGCTTGAGTTCAAATAACAGCAGGAGTGATGCCGTGTTGTGGTAGCTGTGTTGACCTGAAGAAGAGCTCTGTGTAAGCTCAAAAGCTTGTCTCTCTCACCAGTCCAATAAAAGATGTTACCTCACCCACCATGTCTTAGCAAGAGTGATGGCATTTTAGCAGCAATACAAGACTGTGGCAAAGACCACCTTATGATAATACTGCCCCAGAGGCTCATAGATCATCTTCCTTTCATCAGGAAGGTATAGGAAGCCAAGTCTGCAGCCATGAGTATCCAATTCTAGCCAACATTGGGCTGTTGGGGATGTGAAGCGCTGACCCATCTGCACTATGAAATGAGAATTGCTCAGTCAGTGCTTGATCTGCCAATGCAAGCATCCTGCAGCTGTCCAATATCTGCCTTGTGTTGTTCTTTCACAAGAATTCACAGTCATGGTCTTGTTTAATATAGAAGTCAATTGAGACCCTTTCCAAAATAGCTATGAAGAAAGTAAGGATTCCTCCCTGCCCTGTTTTTCAGACCACATTAGGACTGTCCAGTATTACAGCTCCAACACTCGAGGAAGAATAGAGACTGTGCCCCAGATGCTTCTCTCTGGGAGTAACTGAGCAGAGAATGGGCATGGAAAAGGCAGAGACATGACTCTGGGCACCTACCATAACAGCACCATCTTCCCTCACTGTACAGCTGGACAGCCCTGGGGAAAACTTTGTCTATGAATTACCCCTTACCTTGGATGCTATGCCAAAAGCACAAGCTAGCCCTTGATGTTGTGATCATAGTATTACGGTGCACAAGGTACATGGGTATGTATCTAGCTTCAGCAGTAGCTCTTTTAGCAGTGATAATTGGTGTACAGTACAGTGAAACCCAGCTATAATGCGATGTTTGGGGTCCAAAAAATGCCATTGCGCTAAATGAGGGGTCACAGTATAGCGGGGTTTCAAGCTGTTCTGTTTAAGTCAGTGGTCCCCAACTCAGTGCATTGATGTGCACCGCCTAATGCCTAGTGCCCCTAGTGCCTAATGCCCAGCAGGAGAGAGAAGTCATGGCCCGTACCTGCCAGGGACAGAGAACTCTAAGGCTGTGGGCGCCAGTCCTCTCTGTCTCCGGCAGGTGCAGGGCCAGCTTCTCTCCGGCTTCAAGAGGAGCCGCGACCCTGTGCCTGCCGGGGATAGAGAGCACCGGCGCCTGCAACCCTGGAGTTCTCTGTCCCCAGCAGGCATGGGGCCACAGTTTCTCTCCCCTGCTGAGCACTAGGCGGGGGCACATCAATGTCCCGGTGGGCGCCGTGGCATTGGGGACCATTGGTATTAGGTGTTAAAGGGGAGCCAACTTATGATCGAGTTATATGCAATTTTGCGTTATGGCGAGGCGTATTATTGAGAGGTTTGACTGTACTTTGTAGGGAAGCCAGTTATTCCATTCATATTAACATATCAATTTACTAATATGCAGCTTCACTTAAAACATTCTTAGAATTGTTTCTCAGACATTTCAGTCCAGAAATGAAGCCTTTTTCACACAGGGAAAGAGAGGAGAAAAGAAGAAACAAACCAAATGCATCAAAAGTCCTTTAAAAGTACAAAGATTCAATAGATTTAAAAACATCTTTGGTCTGCAGGAATCTCAAGCTTTTTTAATAGAAAACTGCACTGTTTTATATAAATTACCCCGACTGCAATTTTTCAATCTCCCTTTTCTCTGTGCTGTAATAGCCACACAGTTTACTTGGCAGTCAGGTACAAAAATACTCTAAAAACTTGCAGAATTATTTGAGAAAGGGCATTCCTAATTCCTTATGCATCAAACATACATGCATATTCATATAAAACATTTAGAAAGATTTGTACCAGTTATAATTAGCATGTTTTGTGCATCTATTTTCTTTGCTGTTAAATAACAAATTTGTGGTAACCATGGCAACTGAACATCACATGGCACTGGTGCTATTTTGGGGATAACATAAGTACCTTTCTTAAAGAAGCACTCATACCTCTGAGCTATAAATTTTAATAATTTTCAAGAAAAAATCTAGTACAATGAATTGTATTCATCCCTCATCACAATGTTGATTTAACATAGAGTATACAGCTTTGTCTTTCACAGCCTATTGAACATTTTTTTAAACCTGATGTATCCTTTTTTGTTTTTGAAAAAGATAGAAAGCACATTTCAGTGGGGACAAAAGAGAAAGCAGAAAGTGAAGAACGTATGATGTGAGCACATTTCTTTTCTTTATGCTCTGGGAAAATACAAACACAATGGTAGCTTTTTGTTATTGTTTTTTTCTGAAGAGCTAGCACATTGATTGTGCAACTCTTAGCGTTCAGAGCAAGTGAAAACAGATTCTTCAGTGTCTTCAATCTGGGCCCAATCCAACTCCCACTGATATCAATGGGCGTTTTCCCATAGACTTTAACAGACCCTGGATCAGGCCCCTAATTTCTGCACAAACCTACACCTTGACTTACACTTGGCTTCAGGCGCCTACATGTTTCCAGATACACTTGTTCTTTATGATTCAACTGGAGAATCCATAGCTAGAGTTACATACAAAGAAACACTGGAAAGAACTGAACTTTGTGTTTATTTTCTTAAACTCATCTGACTCTGAGTAAGTGAGGGCTTTAAATAACTGAGCTCAGTGGTCACTTGCTGAGTTTTAGCCTTACTCTGCACAGCTGCCCACCTCTCCAGTTTATTAATTTTCATCAGCATCATTTGCTTTTATTCATGTGGCCGAGTGATTTGGATAAAGACTTGTCTTGAACAGTAAAGAGTTATATTAAGTTATACCACTTCCAGTATTATTGGTAGTATTGTTATTGACAAGGGGGCTTGACTTTTGATATATACTGAGTCTGTATCACTAGCCTGCTTAATACAATGGAGCCTGGAAGGCTGTTGTAGAGGTGAACAGACTGCAACAGTAATGGAGAGAATTTGGGACTGTGTTTACACATTACAGGGAAATTGAGTATGTCTCAACATTGGCAAACTCTGACTACTGCTATAGCCAACTACAGATTCAACATGCATCTGATATGACTGCAAAGAGTAAAAGCTAATGAAAAAATTATTTCAAATTATTGGAGTATTCTTAATAGCCTAGGTCCAAACTTTTCAATTCTCATTCAGGCAATGGGAGTTTACCAGAGTAACAACTGCAAGATTTTGCCTCTAGTGTCTGCTTTAGAGGCATTGATAGCAATGGTGCTGGAACTAAGACTGATGGGGGTGTGGCAGCACCTCCCTGGCTTGAAGTGGTTTCCATCATATACAGGGTTTACAGTTTGGTTCAATGGCTTTCAGCACTCCCACTATACACATTGTTCCAATGCCACTGATCGATAGTGCTTCATATTTTTAATGTTTGTGTTCATTGTTGAGGCTACCAGAGTACAGATGCTTCCTGTCACTGCTGTCTTCTCTCCAGACTCTGCATTGTCAATTGATTGGGTCTTGTGTGCTTCACTGTTTCACATTCTAAACTGTCATGATGTCTTTTACAGCTGTAAGACAACATTACTGACTACCACTTGTTTTGCTTAGTAGTTACTATGGCTGGTGCCTGGGAGATGCTGCTCCAACATTCCTTACTCACTGAAGGCCAGTACAAAGCCTTCTCTTGCCTTTTGATTTCATTCCTTTCTTAAGAAAATTATTGGGAAAAGTTCTCACAAGGCAACTGCATCCTTATTTCAGTGAATACATGTGTGTCCATGAGATCCTGAAGTCTGAAACTAACATTAACCCATTAGAGGCAAAAAGTGAAAGTTGTACAATATCCTTTTTATTTCCCTCTCTTGATCCTTGCTGTGAAAAGGGAACCTCCTGTGATACTTGCTAGGGATACCCAGGGTTGTGAGGCACCTCACTACCACCTGCTGTTAGCATGAGGAAGCCAGAGGTCAGCTCCTGACATCCACAGCCAGAGGCAGCACAAGTATTTCCCTCTCAGGCTACACAGGCTCCCCTGGCTGCCTGCAGGTGAGCAATAGAGGACTTGAAGGTTGGTGTGTATCTAAGCGTCCTCCTGCAGTGTCCAGCCTCTGATCCACTGGATGCTCACTGAATTAACAGACCGAAATGGAGTCGTGTTGGTCCAGGATATTAGAGAGACACAAGACACGGTGGTTGAGGTAATATTTTTCATTGGACCCACTTCCTTTGGGGAAAGAGACAAACTTCCAAGCTACACAGAGCTATAGAAAGCAAGTATAAATGTATTAACAGAGAACGGAGATTCAAATCATATCAAGCAGAAATATTGGAAACAAAGGGTCACGTACAATAAAATCACACTAGAGTCTAAACTTAAGTAATAGGAGATTATTATGTCATAAAAGCAAAAGCTCACCCAAAATCCTTCCAGTCGATTACTGCCAGGCTTGGCTGTGATTTCCTGTTCATGAAGCAAGCCCGTTGTCAGTTTACTTCCTAGGCATTCTCTTTGCATTCTCCTGATATACCAAACTAATTCTTTGATCTTAGTCATAAACTGGTCCATGTGTGTTCCTCCTTGTAGATTTTGTGATCTCCTGTTGACCCGGTAATCATGATTAGCTGGTGATGTCATATGCAAATAGACTTCTATTGCAAGACACACAATACACAATGGCCAGCCAGGGAGATAAGTGTCTCCTATCCCTTGTCTGAACAGAACCTGTTCATCACCTTCTGATGACTTGTCTTACTTATCATAAGAACAGAATTTTCAGTATATGTATGTAGGTGTGTATGTGTATATGCACACACAAACCTCTTTACATATTATCTGTACACAAGGTTCACAATGATTATGAAGATCAGTTTGACATAGGCTTTCAATAGAGACCTTACATGGAACTCTGGTCATGTAGCTACCAGCCCCAGAGAATCCTTGTCACCCTCATGCACCTCTGTGCCTTCTGCCAGTTGGTACGAAAAGGTTCCTGGTTCTCACCTTCTATTCCACCTTCCATTTGGAGGGGGAAAAAAGAAAAGAAGAGGAACTGGAAGAGGCCTGCCAAATGATAAAATACAAAGGAGCCTCTTTCCTTAGGGATTAAATGAATCGCTTTCATTGCCTTTCCTTTCCTAGAAGCCTTAATCCAGCACCTTCCCTTTGGACAAAATGTTAGGAATTAGACCAGCACTTCAGCTTTCAACTGTGTTATAACACCATTATTATTATTTGAATTACAGCATTGTTTAAAATGGGGGCCCTGTTGTGCTACATGCTGTACAAACATCTAGTCCCCACTCCAAAGAGTGTATAGTCTGATAGACAAAGGATGGTAGAAAGGGAGTATAATTACCACCATTTTACAAATGTGGAACTGAAGCACAGACAAATTAAGTGACTGACACAAAGTCACAGTGAGTGGGTAGCAGAGCAGGGAACTGAACTAAAATAATCTAAGGGCTTGTGGATATTAACATTTAGCTGACAGGAAGCTGGGGTGTGGATTAACTGTCTATGTAGACCCTGCTGACACACATTAACAATTCATTAGAGTGCTTTGATCTAGTCCTCTTGGAAATGGGACTAGCTGAGAGTGCTCTAACAAACTGGTAATGCCCTCAGCACATGAACAGTTAGACCACAGCAGTCTAGTGTGGGGTAGCTTTACATTCCATCTTGCCACAAACTGTTTCTGTAGACAAGCCCTAACTCCCGGGCTAGTGCCTTAACCACAAGACCATCCTTCTTTTATAAATGAACCATAATTTTAATAATAGCTATGAGGGCTTGTCCAGGATATGGACTTAGGACCTCTTGATCCTAAGGAAAGAATCCTACCCTAGAACCACAACCTCTATTTAGCAATTATTTTCTAGGAAGAGAGAAGATGCCTAATCCCACAGTTCTTGTGCAGGCAAAATTCCCAGCACACACATACCCCCATCTATTTTCTAGTTACAACATCTTCTGATAAATGTCAGAAGTTGTTGCTGGAAACTGAGTAAGGAGGGAAGGTAATAGGAAACACTTGAGATTTATATAATTTTGTTTGCACTGCTTCTGAATACATTGAAATGATTCTGGGTTTTATTTTTTGCAAACCTGCTGAGAATGAGACACTAAGGAATCCCTGGCTTCCCAATTCTGCATGCATATAGAATGCTTAATGAAGTGTGCTTGTCTCATATTTGTCTTCTATTCTTGAAATATACATTCTCATAGCTGATTTAGAAGTAATAGGATCAGAAAATAGCAGATATAAATCATATGTGGAGATAAATGGATGCATACTAGTGAACTCTCTCTTGCCATATTGTAAATATTAGTGAGTACAATAACAGTGAAATTCACCACTATGCAGGACAATCTTTAGGCACCCAAGTTTGAAAAAAACTTGGCCATTGTGTACCCATGTCATGTCCTGTTTCTGTCTGTGTACAAGCAGGTAGGCCTTACAGAAGAATAAACTGTGGAGCTGATTTAGACTGCAGTGGGTGGCTGGCCTGTCTGTGACTCCCCATCTGATTGGTTGGGTAAGGGGGCTTATTCCAATCCACGGAATGGAAGAACAATAAGCAATAGTCTCAAGTTGCAGTGCAGGAGTCTAGGTTGGATATTAGGAAACACAATTTCACTAGGGGGTTGGTGAAGCACTGAAATAAGTTACCTAAGGAGGTAGTGGAATCTCCATCCTTAGAGATTTCAAAGACCCGGCTTGACAAAGCCCTGGCTGGGATGGTTTAGTTGGTGTTGGTCCTGCTTTGAGCAGGGGATTGAACTAGATGACCTCCTGAGGTCTCTTCCAACCCTAATATTCTGTGTTTCTATGATTCTATGCATGCTTGAGGTAACCACCAGTGGAGAGTGGTAGGGAGACAGGGGCAGGTAGTGGTTTTGGCACATGTTCTGGGTCACACGGCCAGGTCTAGGATATCAAAGGTTTAACACAGTGGGACAATGCAGAGTACCCAGGAGGTCACCTGATTTTAATTTGCTTCAAGAACTTTTTCAGTTGATAGAAAAACAGCATGTTCCTATGGCTGTAAAGATTGTTCACATTCATTGTTGTATTACCTGAACTCTTACAATAAAGTTGTAGACATTTAGCCATTTCCTTAACATTATGTCATGGTTTCCTTTATGTGTAACCATGGCAATATACAGTTCTTCTCATGTTTTGAAAGAATTCCAACTAAAAAATCAGGCACTGTGGAAAAAGTCTTGCAAATTCCCTTAGTTATTCTGTTTACAGAGATGCCCCTCACCAGGGGAGAAATTCTGAAATTCTTATTCAGTTTTTACTCACTTAAAACTCTCATTGATATCAACAGGAATTTTGCCTGAGTAAGAGAAGAATAGAAAATAAGGATTTCTGACTATGGCTCTTATGTACTAAAGAACATAAAATATATTTAGCATAAAAATACAAAATATGTTCCCATAAGTTGTTTTGGTTTTAAAATGAGTAATTAGTTGAGTCACTTGGCCTCTCTGCTATACATAAAAAGACTTACATGCTTTTTGATTTTACTTATATTTTCAGAACAGCTTTTTTTATTTTTTTTGGTAATACCTACTGCCCCAAATATTTTTAGAATAAATTATGAAGCAGTGAGAAAAACTAAACCCAACGTGTGGCACAAAAATGTTGCACAGACTAGACAGTTCTGAAAAAGAGTTAAGTGTCTTTATTTCTTGCATTACTCTTGAGTAAACCAAGTGGAACCTTGAGGATCAATAGAAAGACTATAAAAGAAAAAAAACTGAAGAGAAATTCACCTCTGAAACCCAGATACATTTTACATAGTGGCGGAAGTAATGATCAATATTTGTTGACTAATACAGATTTTCTTCACAATTGAAAATCCTATCCAGTTAAACTGTGAAACATTTAAACGAGACAACGTGAGATATGGTTTTCTGAATGAGATAAAGAGGAAGCAAAAAGCTCCATTACCAGTCACAGCATAGCAATCCTGGCTTCCAGAACCCACCTGCAGAACTGTGAAGATAGGGTTGGTTGTCACAACACTTCCAGTGCTTGTATCTACCATCATGAGCAGTTGGGTAGACACCCAGGTTCATATTTCTTTGTTCTTTTAGAAATAGTTATTAAATATTAAATATGCTCTTTATTTCTGTTTGCCTCATGTTTCTTTTAGTGTATTGCTCTATGGTTTTTTCTTCAAGTAACTTGATGGTCTCAATCAAAAACTTAGGAAACACTGAAAATGATTGCAGGTACCTTTATTAATTGACTTGTTTCTGATCAGCTAAAAATCAGGAATATCCTCTTGCCCTCTTCTGAAGTAATTCTGAAAGTACCTTTTTTTAATAAAGGTGCAGTGGACAACTATCACTCTGCTTCATCAGCAAAAACTGATTTGCCCTTTATTTACTGAATACAGTGATTCAATAGAAATAAAACCATTTCAGTGTCTCCAACTTCAAAAATAAATAAAACAATGGGGCCATAATGTTTCCAACAGCTCCAGTAAACTTATCTCATCTGAGCATTCATTTAGCATCATGAGACCATTGTTTTAAGGTGCATCTTTTCAAAGCAGGAGGCATTTACCCTGTGACAATATTCCACTTGAAGGGTTTCATTTCAACTATATTAAATCTCAAATACATTCAACAACAAAATAGAATATCAGGCAATAGTGCACTAGCACGTCAGTTGCTCAAGTGCAACTGTGATAAAGTGGCTAGAGGTGAGAATTGGAATTGAGAGGGGCTAATCCAAACCATGAAATCTTTTCATTGGTTCCAGTGAACTTCAGATGAGGCCCAGGACTCCTGCATTCCGGTTGTAGCTATCTGACTGATTCACTATGTAACCTGAGCAAGTCTCTTATTTCATCTATGCTCAGTTATTCCAACTGTAAAATAGCTATAATAATACTCAGTTTATGAAGGTGTTATGAAGCAAAAATATCTGTCAAGTGTTTTAATACTTTGTGTGAAAGGCACTATATGCCTTGCATTGCACTGTGTACAGTGTTATCATTTATTGGTAAAAGTTGCTTTCTGTCTGATATTGCACTGGGATAGTTTCTTTATTGCTTTAGTTTTGTTCTGTCATGAATTAATTTTTTTCCCTGCATTTTCAAATAGAATTTATGGATGGAGTTTAAATAAGCAGATTCACAGCTATCGGAGAGAAGAGAGAAGAACATGCTTTGGACAGATATGCTTGAATTACATACATTTCACCAAAGGCCCGGTTCATGTGGACAAGACAAAATGTATTACTACCTTATAAGGAAGGAAGAGAGAACTGAATGCTGGAGTTCAAATACATATAGTAATTAGAAAGGACATTTATTTCCAAATGTGGAGATCTTGACAGTAAGAAAATGACAGAGACTCAGAAGTACAGTGAATTACAAATGTCAAATTACTACGATGCATGTAAAAATGTATGTAGCTATTAGGAACTAGACTGTACATTCGTGTGAAACTTCGCTGCCTTTATCATCCTCTTAAAACCCTCTAAGGTGTTCTATCATTCACTATCAAATTTCCTACATAAGATAATAAGACACATGTCAGACAATGTCCAAAACTGCTTCTTTGCCCTTCTAGGACACACCAGTATATTCCCCATTTTAAGCAGAAAAGAACAGTAAGCAGGAGAGCTACTTAATTATTAAAGGTAAGTTACAGAATGTTTTCCTTCGATGTGAAAAAATCTAATATATAGTACACAAAGTGCAGGGGCGGGGGAACTAACAGTGTGTATTCATGTATTGGCTGTAGACTCAGTATACTGCTAGGGTGCCAGAGGATGCACAATAAAAAGAGATGCTAACTAAATTTTGATGTGCAAGAGCATGTGTTTAATTTGCAAGATGCTTTGTTTAATTAAAAGGTAAATACCACTTATAATTCTTCTCACAGACAGATTTAGAGCAGCAACAACACCTACAGAGTTCTCAAGCTGCCTGCAGAATTTCTTGGATGCATTTAATCCATCCAAAGGAGGGCACATTTAAAAAATAATAATAATGCATTACTTTAGTTGGTGATTCATTTGTTTCCAAACAATAGGTTCTATAGATAGATGAATGTCAGTTGTAAAATATTAGCTGCACAAAGCATGTAAGATAATAGATCATGGATACCAGTGCTGAAAAATTATTTCATAAAACTTAATTTACTTGTAAGGGGTAACATTCACCTTGGGGCAGAGAGCCTGCAGCAGGCTTAGTTCTCAGGCTTACTCACAACTGTCTGCCTAAAGCATGTTCTTACCTCCTCTGTACCTAACTGTGGGATTTGCTGTTGCCTAGGCTCCTTGAAACAATTCACCCTTTTTTGTGAGAGAGGATTTTCATCCCATTGCTTTCCCTAGATGGAGTTATCTCCTCCTAAGCAATTCCAGAGGATAGCACTTCCCTTTCGTATAATTTAAGGCACTCACACTCAACTTGTAACACAAAGCATGACTCTAGGAATCTGTGCTGATTGTAGGAACACTCCCTAAGGTGGCATGCCACATATAAGGCAGAGTGACCAGATGGACCACAGCCATCAAGAGGCCAGGAAGCAAATGAGGGTCAAGAAGACCAAGAAGTCTGGAGGGGAGCAGTTGTAACAAATGGATTGGCAGAAAAAAGCAACAAATGTATTAACATTGTGCTATGATATTTTCATTGTTGTGTCATATCAAATTGTGAGGTCACATTATCCTGTTTACATGGTAATGGTATACTGTCTGAGTGTCATTTAGAGGCTGTTCAGTGGCCTGTCTGTCCACAATTGATAAGGAAGTGTCTCTCTACTTTTGGAAAGTGAACCACCGCTGCTCTGAGGAATGATTTTTTTCTATCACAGCAGCTTTAGGGGTAACACCTTAGCCCCTAGGGTCATCTTCCACATTTTCCAACAGGAGAGTAGACACAGTCTCATTTTGTTAGTGCCACTTCAGAAAGCTGCCAACGAGGAAGGGTAGGATGTTGAACACACAGATATCTAATATGCTAGAGCTGGAGCCTGATCTGCTCAAAGGATCTGCTTATATCAGCCTCACATCTTGAGAATCACTGTCTGACACTCCCAGGCTAGTGTTCATTTAGGCTCAGGGCTGGTCTACACTACGATTTTAGGTCGAATTTAGCAGCATTACCTCGATTTAAGCCTGGACCCATCCATATGATGAAGCCATTTTTTTCGACTTCAAGGGCTCTTTAAATCTATTTCTTTACTCCACCAGGTCGAATTTGGGGTAGTGTGGATGCAATTTCAGTCTCAACTGAGCTAGTTCTAATGAAAACGTATCTGAGAGAGTTACAATTTACTGGACTCATATTTTTCCAGTTTTTCTCTGTGATAATTTCTCCCATAAATATTGTCACTTTGCCTCAACTCCATTCTTTGCTCTCTATTTGTGTTTTTATTTTCAAACCCCCAAACTTGTATGGCAAAAGACAATGATAGCATTTATTAGAATAATAACACCTATCAGTGCTGGCTATAGCTAAGGATCTGTCAGCATTTCTCTTTTTAGTCTAGTTACAGTCATTTTATTAGTTGGTCAAAAGACTGTCATTTGGAATGAAACTTGGCAAAGAAAATCTCAGAGTGAAAGTGATTTTTTAAATATATGCAAAATAACTCAGCAGAGAAGCTGGCTTCAATGAACCAAAAGCTGGAAAATCAAAGCTAAGACTGAAACTTTGTCTTTAAATATATTTGATTCTACCAATGACTGCAGGGATCATATGTTTCTATGCAAATGACCTCAGACCATTTTTTTTACATACTGCTTGAACCTCAAATCCTCAGCACACCAAGGTGAGTGAAGGGTGGAATTTCAGTTCCAACTGTGTTTACTGACTAATGGTTTTTAGGACAGACATCACCTTAACAGAGTGATATGACTAGCTGTTATATCTTAACTATAGTGCCTAAAAATCACAAATGAGTTTGGTGCTTCTTTCTTCTGGGTGCTATATGTATACTTAATAAGAGACACTCTTTAGCCTGAAAGCATATAATATGAACAAATAAGGCAGAGAAAAGAGTATTATTATCCATATTTGGAATATGGGGAAAGGAGAAACAGAGAGAGTTTATGACTTGGCATAGGTGGGATTCAAACCTAGATCTCTTCTTGAACCAGTCCAGTACCTTAAACACAAGATCCAACCGGATATTTTGCAAAGTTACAAACCACAAACATCACAGGCCTATGTGTCCAGCAGATTGCAAAGGACTCAAAGTTTGAAAAACTGTGGCCCATGTGACCTTATGCCTCAGTCATATGCCTGAAAAGGAAGCACAATTCATGATCTTTTTGGACATCCTGTGAAGATCTGAACTGAGGTTTTATAAGTTACACACCAAACATGATCATTTATAGACATCTCTGTGAATTCAGCAATATGGGTAAAGATACTGGAAGGCTAATTAGACAGTCAAAACCTTTCATCAATTAATATATCATACATTTTTGCCATGCAAGGATCCCTGTTTTGACATTTTTTTCAGGTTATCATTCACTGCCACAACATGGCAAGATATGAGTCAAGATTAAACTTGTCAAACTAGGCTTGATTCTGGAATCCTTTATGACCAAGACCCGGCAGAGAAGTGACTGCTGTTGATGGCAGGAGGCATTAGAGAGGTTCTGCTGAGGTAGTGTAATTTAGCCATCCCTGTACCTGCTTTCAGCTAAAACTGCTGATATCATGTCATCTTTTGTCAGGGTTCGTACATCTTTAATTCACCACAGAGAAAAGGTACAGGGTAGAGCTTCTCGATGCCAGCAGACACGCCGGCCACTCCCACCACGGAAGACACTTGCTCCAATGACGTGTGTGGCATATGTGGATTACAGACATCACGTCCTTCAGCAAAGCTTTGTTTTCTATGGATTATTTTTTTGGCTGTTGATGTTTTATAATAAATCTAGATTGTCTCTTTTTTTCTGTCCCAAAAGGCAGTGAAATGTAGATGAAAACAGTGCACATCGCAGTGGCAGGAGCCGTAATGTATAGGATCGATCTCATAGACCCCTGTCCTGGTACTCAACTACAACTGGTGACTGTTGTTTGGTCTGCGTCTTTCAACCTGGTGGGGCTGATCCGTGTTCTCTCTGCATTCTCGTTTCCCAGGTTCTGCGTAAGAGAGCGTCTCTTTCACTAAACAACTACGGGCAATAGACATAAACGCACATGAATGCATAAACACATGTCAAGGTTTGAGTGAAAAGTAAGGCACGGCGCTTCTAAGAACCTTTGCTGAACAGTGAATGCAACCTGCCATTCGAAGCAAGTCGCCTAGCTCGGGGTTACACCCGCTTTCACATGCAATCCAGTTTGTAGCACTCTGCTTCCCAAGACACTGAACTGGTTTGCTGCGGTATAATAGCCCCTTTAGGCTTCTCCTTGAAACATAAGGGGCAGCAGGACAGCGGGAGGTCTGAGGCCTTGGGCAGCTGCTAGGCGACTGGATTAAACTCCAGCCCACTGATAGCTTGTATGCGGGGAGGTCTCGAAAATGGGGGGGGGGGGTCTATTAGAGCCAAACAGTATCCGCAATCCAGCCTCCCTCCATGGAGAGCAGGGAGTATGAAAGGTATCCCAGTCAGCGCGGTAAACTTTCCCCATTGCAATGACTAATGCTTCCAAAAACAGGAGCATCATACTCCGCACAAAGCGGAGAGGGAAGACTGTGTTCGAGTCCCCACACACACACACACTCTCTCTCGCCAGTTCGATGGGAGAGAGCGGGGAGCCCCGAGTCCCGCCAACCTGCTCAGCATTGGCAGCGTCTCTGCGCTACCTCCCGTCCGGCCAGCAGGGGGCTCCTTCGCTCTGCCTAACGCACTCCAGCTTTGGCTGGGGGTGAGAGGAGGGGAAGGGAGGAAGGCCAAATGTAAGCGCTAAGGATCGACAATGAGCAGGCGTCATTGCCAGGCGTGATCCGAGCCTCGCTCGCAGGACTCGGCTCTGCACGGCAAGCTGCCCCGCGCGTGCCGCTGCCACTTTCCCTCCCCCTCACCACAACTTTGCTCTAGCGCCCTGCTGATAATCCCTGCTCTGCTCCCAGGCCGCGAGCCTGGTCGCGGCAGGTGCCCCTAAAGCCGAGTCCTCCGCATGGGAGGGCCCTTTACAAAGCGCGCCCCGCTGAGGTGTGTGTGTGCAAGGAACAGAAGGACGTGGGCGGGGGCGGGGGGTGCGCACAGGCGTAGGCGCCTCTCCGGAGCTGCAGTTGCAGCCACGCAATGATGGGGCACAGCTAGGCAGCGCTGATCCTCGACTTGCACTTTGCTGCTGCTGCCGCCAGCAGAACTCGATGTTACCCGCACAACGTTCCAGTTCCCGGCGTACATTTCCCGTCCACGGGGAGATGCAGGGCCCTGAGCGCCGCCCGGACGGCCTGTTCCAATGGAATATATGATCAGTCTTAAGCATTGCCCTTTATCTGCTCCGTGAGCTGCATCTCAATGAGCCAGTTCCTGCACCCTCCATCACTCTGATCTGTCTCTCAGTCCCGGAGCTGAAGGGTACTTCGAGAAGAGGGGGGGTCAGAGAGCTTGGTGGTGTTTCCCCCCTCTGGGGACGCGCTGGGCTAATGGGCCATGCGCAGTTTGCATCTCGGAACAAGTGGCCTCTAGGGAGATGCACTAGGGCGATAGCCCCTGTCAACACGCGCTCCCCGTTTTAAGATCATTAGCTGGTATTGTGCCACACAACTTCTCACAGCAGCACAAACGAAGGCATTTATAGCGCCTTAATGAGCGTCTCTCCGCCGATTTGTCTGAAACATCTGTGGAGATGGTGCATTTTTAAAAAGCAGCTTCTTTCCCTTGCGTTTGAAAATAGAACTCGGAGCTGAAAAGCTGGTGATTAAAGCGCGCGGGCACACAGCAAAACACCCGTAAGGGCAGAAAGTTCATTAAACAAAATGATCCGTTTTGAATGTCAAACGTTACCAAATGGACATGGAGGCAAAACTGCAATGTACTTCTCTGCAAGCCAAAGGGCTGTTTAACTTGGTGACTATAGAAAGTTCCTAACAAGGCTGCATTGTATTCCCCTTACATATTCTGCTCTTCTTGTAAAAATACCAAATGAGAAGGAAGCGGAATGTGCGAGCATTTTCTTGGAGTACATTAGAGTTAAATTGCTAGGAGGCTAGGGGAAGATTGCCTGTGCGAACATAGGAACAAACTTCACCAGATCTTTACATCATAGAGTGCGGATTGTATGGCGGGAAAGCCGGGAATAATATTTGCATGTAATTAAAGTCAGAGGAAGAGCGGTCCGCCCAGTAGCAATGCATCTTTCCAGTACTTAAGATAGAAAGCCATAGGAGATATCTTCCTTCCTGCGTAGGGTAAATAAAGATTTATCCAAAACAAGAGGCAAGGTAACATTAAAAACTCCCTAACATGGAGGAATTCTTCCCCTGGACTGTCTGCGAATTGGCCACGATTATAATATTGTAGTCGTAGCATAATTTCCCAGCTCCTGTGTGACATATAAGTTGATGCTTCTAAAGAGATCGGAATATAAAAGATAATAAGATGCAATTTGTTTTTAGTGTTGAGGGGCACAGTTGGACTCTTTCCAGCAAGTGGCCTGCTGCGCTGTGGTGACATCATTATGCTCTGCTTCTCACTGAATGTTGTCACTCAGTTTATGGGGGCAGTGGTATTTTCTTAAAAAAAATCACACTGTCAATATTTTTGTTATTTCAGAATTTTATTATAGCCATTTATTCAAACCTGACAGCAAAGAGGGGAAAGGCTTGTTATCGTACCACTGATCTTTATAGAGGAGAGATGCTATTAAATTATCTTTAGCCTCTCAATTAATAATTAGACTGCTTCAGCATTTCCTATGACTCTAGCAAGGTATTTTGCATGCTATTGATTGAGTGCTCTGTTGTGATGGGGAATACAGGTCTGAAGGACAGCGAACTGTCACTGAGGAAATCATACCTGACAGAGAATCAAAAATTACTGAAATTCCCTACAGAAATATGACATGATCTCTTAACAAGAGGCAATGAACTTTCTTCTTTGGGTGGCTGGGAGACGAGCTCTGTTGTTTCTCTAGAAGCAGTTCTAAGTTGTCCGGTCTCAAGGCAGAATGGCTAATTTAGTGACTTGCCTGGCTCGCCAAGCGAATTCTCTGGGAGTGAGTCTGACAAATGTTAGTTTTAATAGGGAGAAAGTTCCCAGTGACACTCGGAAAGTCAGAAGAGCTCCTTGGCGCGAGGAGGAATCTCACAATGTTTGTGTGTAATGTCCACCTTTTCCTGAGATACCCAGAGAAGAGATTCCTTTTCCTGAGATATCCAGTGGGAATTTGCCCAGAGAGCTTTCTTGTCCTGTACTAAGAAAACAAAGTTCAAAACTGGCACCTTGGCTTTTTCTGGATCCCTGGCCAGAAGTGAAAGGAGGGCATAAGATTGCAGGCCCACAGATGCTGTATAGTAAAAAATCTCTTATCTATCGCAACCCACAAAGAGCACCTGCTTCTAAAACATGGATTTCCTGATTTACAAGCTATAAAAGTCCAAATGGAAAAAAATGTAATGCGAAAAAGTTGCCTCTTTAAATATGGGAACAAAGTCTAAAATAAATTGATTGCCCTACGTGTCTTTCTGATGTGCCATAGCTTTGCCTAGGACTTGGAGCATGACCTGCAGAGGGCAATAGTTGGACGCAAATGATGATAAAGGTATTTTAGGCTCGGATCGGTGGCTCTGACCCAAGAATGCTGTGTAGCTAGGCAGTAGTGCTTAATTAACGGATACTGAAACAAAAGATCGGGTAAATTGTTTGATTTGTCTTTAGGCTACATTTTCAAGGCTAATCTAATTCATAACTGTTAGCTTTATTCTAAAGAGATTAACACAAATTTCCAGAAGACACATGCAGTTAACTCCAGAATTACCCCAAACGCAAATTGTTTACTGCTATATTTACATTCAGACATTCTGATGATTGTTTATTTACATATTTATTTATTATCTGCTGATTCTATGGTAAAGGTGGAAATGAACAGGAGCTTCCTGATGATTCAGCGCTGACAGGAGAAACGTGTAGACTCTATACAATGAGAATAAAATCACTAACTGCCATATTCAGTGTTAATAAGTCTGGGCGCATGTGCCCATTGTCTAAGCTTTCCTTTCAGCACTACGCATGTGGACAGCAATCCTCTTATTTGCATTGTTTTTTATTTTCCCCCTCTAAATTCTTCCTCAGATAAATGCATCCCAGACTGTATTTGATTTATGTTTAAAGTAATTAAAAAATCTGTTTTTCTTCTGGTCAGTGGGAACATTTTTTATTGTTAGCTATGTATTTATTAGAGACAAGAACAGAAAATAACTATGGGGTGCATATTCTCTTCATCTCGCTCTATCTATATATTTAAAAATAGTCGGAAAAGACGAGAAACTGCGAGCAAATCGGAGTTTTGGCAGCAAGAGTGTCTGCAGATGTGAACACATTCACACATACCATCTCTCCGCCCTCCCTCAGAAATCATATTTAACTAAGATTATGTCAAATTTCAAAGATCGGAAATGTCTTGCCCAAAAGCCTTTCCCATAGGAAAAAGTCAAAAGGGTTCCTGGCATTAAAACGACTTCGCGTCAGTCCTGATGAAATTAGCATCCCTGCGTTTTTAGATACTTGTTATGGCTGTACTTTGATCACAGTAAGAAGGAGTAAGAGTTTTTTTTATCCCCCAGTTGAACAGGAGTGTTCTGCTTTTCTAGATGGGAATCCAGAGACAAACATGTTAAAAGCCTTTTAGACTTACAGGCTGTATTTTTACTTTTCTTTAAGTGCAAGTGATAGGAATTGCTAACCCTGGTCAAGAAAATTTCATTTCCCCCATCCTGCTAAACGGCTCTGGTCGACATATGTTTATTATCAGAGAGAGGTGCTATGAACACAGAGCCATTTTCTTAGCAGCTTTTTGACTGTATGTTACCATAGTCCCACACGGCATTGGTCCTTTCCCATTGGGAAGTCATGAATAAGAGACTATGAAGCTTGCACGTCAGGTCTTCCTCAATTAATCCACCGTTAGCATGTTTGGGATCCACTACTGGATGGTTAACAGCGGCTTGGGTAACTGTATGCTGTCCATACCCAATTATGCTCTGCTAAAAATGAACTCTGCAGACCAACCTTCTTGAGCTGTCAGTGTCTCCCGTTTTCCCATTTTAACGTTCGCATGTAGTGGCAGGCGACAGATGGTGTAGATCAGATCGATTTGATTGCATTAGGCCATTTTTCCCCTCCTTTCCGTCCGACTCCTTTTCTGGAAGCCCACATCATCTGAAAGGCGATCGCCGGGGACTCGGAAAGCACCAGCAGCCGCCGATGTGTGAAGGCAACTGGGCACGGCCAGGCAGAGGCGCCGGGCTTCGTTCCCAGGGCGCAGTAATCCGGCACCAGGAGAGAAAGCTGCGTTCTGCTGCCCAGAGCCTATTCCCCGCCACATATCAGATGACTCCCTGGTTTTACACACAGTTGGAGTTCTGCTTGAAACCTGGATTTAAAGGGTAAGCGCGTCTCAATAGAGGTGGATTTGTGGCAGTTACTTGGGTATATGGCGAGGAGCGAAATCTCAGAGATTTTTAACGGAGGCAGCATTTTAACCAGGAGAAACCTTCCCTTTCTCCCCCTCCCCGCTGCCTGCGGACCCCCTAATTCACAATAATTTTCCGCACAGAGAGACATCGCGTCTCCCTATTGATTGATATGCCCCCTCCCCTGAATTTCGCTCTGTTTGGCAAAACGGGGCAGCTCTCTAGCTCGGATTAAAGCTCTATTCCCGATTGCCTAATTGTGAAATCCCCCATTCCCCCCACCCCCAGTCATCGCAATGATATTTGAAGCGGTGCCTTCCCGGTATATTTCAAGGGGCATTGGCTGGGGGGCTCCGACACCTCCCGTTATTACGGTGGGGAAGCGGGGAGGGAGGTTCGAATAAACATGGCTTTCAAGAATCCAGGAACAAAGGTACTTAATAGCGACGCGAGCTTCGCTAAGGGCATCCACAATCTGCAGAGGCAAAGGTGTGAGTTGATCAGCAAAACGCCAGCGATGGCAGGGGATTTTTATTTCTGGTGTGTTGAGTGGGTATTTGTGTACTGGCTTGCGGGGGGGGGGGTACGGGTGGGGTGGGGTGAGATCCGACAGTTTAAGGAGGTTTGAATTGAATATGCACCCAGAGGCAGTGGTCTCGTAGGAAATGGTGTTCTCGTAAGTCAGGCTGCCCCAGTGAAGCAGCCACAAGCTTTGCTTAGTGCTCAGAGCTTTCACTTGCGTTGCTGGCGCTGCCGGGAGCCTCCAAGGACTGAACTGTCCACTAGCTCCGGGTGCTGAATGCGTTCAACCATTTTGGTAGGTGCTGTATAGCGGGGGGCGGAGGTGGGGGGGGGCTCAGAGCAAGGCAATCACTGCTCTGGAGTGTTAAACCGGGGAGGCTACATGATCAAGTTTAGGAAAGATCTTTATTCGTGGAAAGGGGTGCTAAAGCATCGGAAAAAGAGGGGGGCAATCTCCTAAGGGAAACTATAATGTTATTCGCATTGTCCAGGTCTTCTCTTGTGCAAGAATTGTATTCGAAAAAAGTTTGGACGTCTGTCTATTTATTGATGCATTCGTGGAGGCGAGGGTCTTTATTCGAGGGTCTTTATTGTGGAGTTGTGTCTTTATTCGAATTTCAAAGAGTATTGGTCCAGCTTTAACTCTATGAAATGTTTTCTTCATGAACCGGTGCATTTGACTTTCTCAAACGGCTTTTGTTCAAGTTGAAGGAAATCCGCTGCATCAGTTATTTTAGCTCGAATGCCAGAACAATCTGTCAGGTAGCCTTAAATGTTACAGTAGGGAAAATGATCATTTGTTTATTATTTATTTTCTATCTGCCATTTAAAATGCAACTTCAGAGCCTCTTCTGTTCCACGTATATTAGAAAGTCCGCTGAAATGAGATTAAAATGTAGACGAGTGAATGGAAATCGTGTTTTCATGTAGCTACCAAAGTCGTGTTCATTTTTGTTATTTTTTTTTTCATTCATTCATTCATTCAGGAAACGGTCTGTGTAACAATACACAAAAAATGTTAGCCTCTTGCATGTGTTTGTAGGAAGCATATGTCAGGAAAGACAAGAAGTAATGTTAAAGAAGGAATCTGGAATAATTGGAAACATTTTATATTAATTTCATTTGCAATCGTATCAACAAGCTGGTCAGTGACAGAACACACTGGATAGTAAGAGCCATGCATGCTGTATAATTACTCATGACTGAAGAAGTGTATAGTACCCACACAATTTGCAGAATTTAACTGTATTGCCATGTTTCAGAGCCCCCTCCTTTTCTAGAAGGACGCTGTTCTTAATATTAACAGCTTGGGTGAAACAAAATCGGGAACTTCGTCACTGAAATGCAAAGTATATTGTGCAATGACGTTTCAGATATCCTTTCTATTTAGTAGGTGAACAATAAACCTTTATTATCACAGTATCCGCAGCAGGATCATGAAACAAAGCCCCCACCCCCACCCCCGGTAAGAGTCATGTTGATAAGAGAACATTAACAGAACTACTGTCTCTGACCGTCAGAATCTCAGGCACAATTTGGGAATAACTTTTTTTGCAATGTTTGCAGGACTATAGAGGTGATAAGATGTTACTATGGAGGTGTTCTCGTCAGTTGCACAGTAATGCATGGAAAGAGTATATTAGAACGGCGACTGTGTTATCACACATTAGGATACTACAAAATGATGCCTAACCCATTCAAACGGAACCAGCTTGTCGATTCAATGGGTGCTGGATCTTCTCCTCTTTCCAGGCACATGGGTGAAAGGAAGTATTTTTCGCCTTAGATGTTAGCTCATCAGACAGGCCTGAAAGGACTTGCCTAATCGTAGCGAGTTCTAATGCTTTTATTTAGTTAGCTAGTTTGTTTGTTTATTTATTTATTTATTTAATGGATGATGCAGTGGGAGAGTGTAAGTCAGGAATTGTAAGATGAATTTCCAAATGCACAGATGAAATTCTCTCAGGCAGCTGCTTCTTTATCTGAGTTCCCCCAAAGCCACCTAAGTAAACAGATTTGTAATATTTGTTTGCTTAACTGTGCATCTCCTTCACAGGGATCTGTTGCTGTGAGTGACATCTATTCCAAGCACCCAGAGAGAACTGATGGAGCACACAGATGGGAATAGGATGCCAGGCAAGCACAGAGGAAGAAATCAGGGAATCACCAGGTAAATTCAGCCTTACCTTTATTTATTTAATTCCTTCTCACCTTGTCTACCAGAGCCTGCCTGCCCCAATAAGGTGGCAGTACCGCAGAGGGGATGCAGGCGTGTGTATTAAATGCTCGCTTCTCCCTTCTGCCTTTACAGGACTGGAAGTACAGCAGCCATTGGATAATGGGACGGGATCAGTCGGCAACTCTGTGGATTCTCCTCCTTCCTCTGTAGGGGAAATATAGTTATGGATTTATTGCCCCGGTGCAGCAGTTCCAGCAGCAGCAGCAGCAGCAGCAGCAACAGCAAAAGCCTCAGCAGATTTCTGACTCTCTTCGGTGACGGGTATTCTTGGGTGGATAATACGGATTACGTTGTTATTGCTTAAGAATACGCGTAGTCGAGGAGAGTACCCGCGGCAGGCAGGCAGGCAGGCAGCGGCCGCCCCCAGCCCAGCAGCTGGCTCCTAATCTACTATAGTTGCCAAGGTAGTCCCTTTTTAATCTTTTCCTGCACTTTGCTATGTCTCTATGTCTGTGATTAGGTGATCCCAGGGGTTGCTATGTACACGGCAGGGGTAGGAGACTCTGGTGATGAGCCTAGTCTTGTGCATCCTAGGGTAGTTCCCCAGGCTTCTCTTTCCCCAAAGCGTGTGAGCGTGACAGGCTGCAGCGCCAAGCCCGTGTCTGGCTGGGACAGTGCCGAGTCGAAAGGGAGGGGGAGGAGGAGGATGTGTCTATGACCTTTGTCCTCATGTGTCCGCGACCCCCTCCCCATGAATGCTGTGAAATACTGAGCTGTCTTTCTGGTTTGGGCACTTAGCAGAGCGCCAGGCGATGGCCCTGGGGTAGGCAGGGAGGAGAGAAAACCTCCCGCGACCTAAACCCGGGGGAGAAAAGGGGACTCGCCTGAGATCGGCGTTGTAATCTGTTGCTGGAGCTGCATGGTTGCCAGGGAGTCTGTAGGGAGCTGCCTGGCTGGTCTCCCGATGGTGGCAGGCAGGTGTCGAGGGCTGGGAACGGGGTTGAAAGACGATTAGACGAGCTCAGAGGGGGGCCCAATCCCGCAACTCTTGCTCAGGCATCCTGCCCATTGGCTTCCACTGGAGATTACATCAGTTTCCGTGGGAGTTTTGGGTGCGCAGGGGACCCAGACTGGAGACTCACTGGATAGTACTCGAATTACCCCTTGAACCCTCTTGCGCCGATTCCCTTAGAGAAGGCGAGCAGAGAAACACGATCCCTGGTGCAGTGCAGAACCCGGCATAGAGAGCGCGCGACAAAGCTGCGCCAGGACGGGCACAAGCAGTTGTTTGCTGATGATCGGGTTACACGTAGTCGCCTTTATTCCCTGTGTGGGTCTGGCTAGCCATGGGCTAAGCAAGCAGCCTAGGCACTATTTGGCCTGTGCAAATTCACTTCGCAGGGCATCAGTACCCAGAACACACAGTCCGCCTGCCCACGCTGCCAGTGCATCGTAACGTTTCAAATATGGGTCCGAAGCAGGTTTTTTATTCTCCTTCATAGGGTCTGATCCTGGCGGCCGAGGGGGCTCGCTCCTCCGTGGCGTTGGTCCCTGGTGTCAGAGACCCCACAGTAGAGCTCACCCCGCTTCCCCCCATGCTGCACTCTCCTGGGAGTGGTGCTCCCGGGGTCCGGGACCGCACAGCGCACCCATCGCCTGAATTCCGCCGGGGACGTTTCTTGCCCTAATCCTTCTCTATGGGTTCAGGGAAGCTCAGCTCAGTAGCTGGGAAAAGAGAAGACAAACCCCCGCCTAAAGACAGAGACATGGGAAACGCTGTCAAGCCCTGGTCTTGGCAAGAAGCAACATGGGGCCAGAGCTAGCACGCCAGCGAGTGCCCTAGAGCCCCTGGTTTCTAATGCAAGGAGCGCAGAGGAGGAAATAAACACTCCAAAGAGATCTCCTGGCCTCCAGTAGAAGGCTACAGGTCTCATGAATTCCTGGGGAACTCAAGTGACAGAGTTAATCTAAAGAGCAGCTACCCAAAGGCGTTACACCTGCTGGAGCATTCATATAGGTACAGCCAGACAGCGATAGACGAGGAATTTGCTGTTGAGTTAAAACTTCCCCATGGCAGAGTATTTTCTGATTTCTGCTCATCCTCTCACTTCATCTTTTCCCTTAATTAAGCAAATGAACCTCCAGCCTAAATTGCCAACTTTCGCTTATAAGCCTTTCCTGACAAGAACAACGCAAACTTCTTTTTTAGCAAATCCGCCTCCAAGTCAAAGTATATCCCCATGGTCCCCTTTTTAACATTGCAAACTGCTGGTGTAGTCTGTGGCCTTCTGCAACTGCCGCCCACAGCCAGAACGAGAGCCCGTTGGGGCAATGTCATATTAAGAAATAATAGGCAGGCGCAAGAAAGCAAAACAATTTTTCCCTTCTGGGGTCTTTTTTCGGGGGGGGGGGAGTGGAGGAAGGTTGTTACACAGTTTGAATTTTGTTGAGCTCAAAAGGCGATAACAGATTTTGTCCCGCCCACACGCTTCAGGGATCCCAACTTCCTTGCTAGCCTGTCACGGTTTTTACCATGGTGCCTCTAGCCCAGTCGGCCGCGTTCGAGCTGTTCACAGCATCTTCTCTGGACTGAAACGAGAGTTTGATGCATGTCGCCCAGTGTAGGGAAACGGAGGCAGGGGCCTTTTGGAAGGAGCCTTTTATGGCGACAGCACAATAGGCACTGCCTGGCTTTGCTTTGCTTTGTTTTGTTTTTTAAATAGAAAGCCGCCTCCCCTTTTCAGAGAGAGCACACGAGAGGAGAGAAAAGTGTTCTGTCCAGCTTGATACTTCTGCGATCGGTGCTGAGGGAAAGCCATTGTCCGTCGCACCCGGGGCACTGTGTCCGGGCTAAAACCTACAGCAAGGGCTCATTAGAAGGGATTCCTGGGGGAATGTCAGAAAATTCCTGGGCGGGAGACCTAAATCTAAAAGAAATCATAGCAAACCCTATTTAACTGAACCACACGATATGCTGGACCTTGTAGTAGTGATTGATCTAGAATGCTTAATCAACATCAATAGCCTTTCTCCATAAGTTCCCAACAGGATGCAGCACTAGAACTGTGCAAATGTATTTGCCAGTTTAAGAGCTTTTCTTTTTTTAACAATAATATGTAAAGCAAAAAGCGAATAGCTTTAGAAAGAGAGGGAGGAAATTAAAATTTTAAATCACAATTGGATGATTTATCTTGGGAATTAACTATTTTGCTTCAGGAGATAACCTCTTTGCATAGGCTGCCATTCCCCACTGGTCAGTCCTGCACAAGATTTGAATCTGTAGAGTAACTGCATTGTATGTGCTATTCAGCTGGATACAGGTGCTGACACTGGCTGAGCCTGAATGTCTTGTCGTGTGTTACCGTGTAACAGTAAACAGTCTTTACTCAGCTGCAGCTGGGTGTGCAAAGGGTGAATAGTGCTAAAATGAGCTTTCTTTACTACTAGCGCTGAACTAAATCCTGAAGTCCTCGTCTCCCAATACCATTTATGCTTTAGGTGACAGTAAAACAAATGGCCTGGCTGCATAAGCTCTCGTTTTTCCTTCTTTTGTCAGTCAAGAAATCCCAGCCCCTAAGTTTGTGGTTTATAGTTTGTGGCCCTGACTTTCTCTGGAGTATATCACAGCCACAAAGCTGGGGTTGCCAGTTTGATCTCTTCATGTAAAATCAAATGTAGGCAAAGAGATCCCTGTCGGCTACACAGAAGGGGAAAGTTCATGTCGGGGCCTTATCCCAGGAAGTGTATGGAATAAAATAGCCTGAAATGCGAGAGGCGGGCAGGCTGATGTGAAAAAAATAGGCTGCAGGGCTAAACTTCCCAGTTTTATAAGGTAACAAAGGTGGGGCATAGTTTGGACAAAACAGGTACACTCGGCCCACTTATTCCAGCCAACATAGCTTAGCAGCACAGCTAGAGCTCTGGCTGGAAGTTGGGTTAACGTTTAAACTGCAGAGCTCAGATTGGAAGTCAAAGCCATGGCATTCATACCCTCAACTTCCAGTTCATTCTCTCTCCGTCCCACTCCACATACAGTAGACACAGAGACTTAGATAGGCACACAGGCGCACTCATCCACAGGTTTTTTTTCTGCTTTTTTCTTTTTAAACTGGTAATAGCGGGGAGCCTGGCATAATCCACCCAGTCTTTTTCCCTTCCCTCTTCAAAGGCATAGATAATGCCACTTCTTTTGATGCTACCCATGTATAAATGTGAGCGCAGTGAATTAGATTAGAAGCCATTTTAGGCAAACACAGAAGTGTGGTGATGGAATAGGATATTTTAGGATGGAGCCTTCCATATACTCAGTTATGATGATGATTATTTTTAACAATGATAGTCAAGATTTTAGTGGTGATGAATTTGCGCATATAAGGTGGGGCTCGTCGAGAATTTCCCTCTCTTGCATAGCAGTTGAAAGACCATCTATGTTCAGCTTAATTATTTCAAAGTGCTAAAGGACTTTTACCCTTCAATAGAGAGTGGAGCTCTCATTGTGACACAGACATATGTAGATCTGTTATTCTTTAGACATTTTGTTTGATAACAGCACTGTGATCATCTTGGTTCTCTAATATCACTTGAAAGCAGTTTTTATTTGTAGTTTCCTATGTTCAGCGGCTGCAGAAATAATGTGAAATTGCACTTTAAAAAGTCACGCAGAAAGCTAAGATCAGTTGCTAAATGATAGTCAGTTTCAGCACCGTCACACACCTATGTTCATAATTGCTGCAAGAACAGCAATTGAAACGCCAGGTTTATATTATAAACCTTCCTCTGATCTAAGCTTTTAGTTGACATTTTCCCTTGAGTCATGACTTAGAGTATTATCATGAGTTCCCCTTTCATCACACAAAGGATGTGGTTTTGTTTGCTTTTTTGTTTTGGTTGAGTATCTTGTGCAGTAAAGATTGGACTTAGTTTTATCCATATATATAAGCTTAGCAAAACATCTTGTTGTACTTTGTTTCTTATAGCTACTTTCTCTTTAATATGATTAGCTGTTTCTGCTGAATAATACCTTAATGATAGGGCTGATGCATTTTTAATGCATGTACTCTTTGTCATTGACTAAATTAACATTTTGATGATTGTAGATTTTTTTCCCCTCTAAAATCTTTAGGGGATTGCTATGTTATGTGCTTACTAACAGCTGAAATATAAAGTCTGATCAGAGAAATATTAAGTGTGGTCATCAAAATTAGTTGGAAAAATGTTGTTTAAATGCTCAATTGCATAAAGGCTGCTAGAATTACATTTCCCAACAGCCTCCTTAAAGAAACAACCTTTGAGTTTCAGTAGTAACTCTTGGGATCTGACACACACACGTTTACATCCAAACTCATAAAAATCAGCTAGGTTTGACTTCCAAGCAACACATCAATAAGAATAAGCTGTGCATACAAAGGGCCTGTTTCTGTGAACATTTGGCTTCAGTGGGACTTTTTGTGGGAACACAGTTACTCATGTATACAGCTAAAGGATTCAGGGCCCAGTTCTCCCATTCAAGTCAATGGCATAACACCAACTGACTTCACTGTGGACAGGAGAGGGTCCTAGTTCTAAAGGTTTTTAACAAGATTTATAGCATTTATTTCACTAGTTTTACATGTGAACCCTGACCACCGAAAGTTTAATCTGTTCTGTAAATGTCTTAATCCTGTAAAGACTTGCATCTATGAGTAACTTTACACATATGAGTAGTCAATAGGACTACTGTGTGACTAAAGTTACTGGTGTGTAATTCTTTGAAGGATCAGGGCCTTCTTTTGTAAATGTAACTGGCTTTAGGAGTAAGTCCATAAAAACAATCAAATGCTACCCTGACTTAGAAGTCTGATCCTGCAAATTGCTGAGCCATTCTTGAGAGATGCTGAATGCTTTCAGCTCCCACTGATTTCAACAGGAAGTGAGACCACTCAACCCTTTGCAGGAATGGGCCATTAAGCCTGTATAAGTCCATAGGAATTGCATGGGTGCAAATGAAAGCAGAATATGTCCCAAGAGAAGATTTGCTTTATTAAAAATAGGAGAATTCATTTCTATTTTCCATTGCAGTCAAAGAAACACCACCCTGCGTTGGTCTACTCACAGTAGCTAGCACTGCCCTTGGTAGTAAGCGTTTGCAAACTCAGGTCCTAAATTAATTGATCTGCACTTCAGTCTGATTTCATGTACCCTTTCCCATAACAAACACCTCTCTGATACAGGTAAGTACACTTTACAGAAGGGCAAATACATGAAAAATGGATCTTGCTGCTATAAGGCTGATTCAAACAAAAAAATCTAACTTTTGCAGTCCCGACATAGGCTAAAGTCCCACTGACCTCTGCAAGGACTGCAGGATTAGACTGTGATCTATGTTCCATAGCCTCCTCCCACATGCAAATTTGTCAAAAACAAGGGTCATACCACAAGGTACAGCACAATAGCTGGATTGCATCAGGTTAGGCAGGTTTTATTCCTTTCTGACCAATCCTGCTTTCTGATGCATCCAAGAGCCTCACTGATTTCAAAGGGCATTTGGGGTTCACATAAAATGTAGGAACAGACACTAGCCTTTCAGATTTTATGCTCAAGTTATTTCTATAATATTTAATTGCACTTCACCAGCCTAGGTGACTGCCAAGATTCAGAGAATTTTCTTCAAGAAACACACATAATCTGTCATCTATCCCTCTGCACCTTTAATTGTGCTTCATGAGGACTAAGCAAACTGGCCTTTTCCTTTAGATTTAAATCTCCCATTATTGTATAGCTATACAGTTGGAATTTTATGTTTTGCAAGCATTGTATACAATTATACAGTGGGCTTCTGTATCATTTTTTTAAAATGTAACATTTTATTATAAAGCAACAAGAAGAGATTTATTATATTTAGCTATTATATTATCTGCTAACATTTTTTTGAAACTATAACACCAATTACAGATCATCACAAAATGTTACAGGATTCAACTTTTACTCCCTCAAACATTTAAATATGGAAACATTTATTAGAGAATCTCCCCTGAACCTTACATTCCTTTAATATTTATGATTTAGAAACCAAAGTTATTCAAAACTCAAATGTCTCATTGGTCTAGTGTGCATTTTATCATATAACTAACATCCATAGATATGAAATGAAACAATATGAAACAGTGGGCCCTAGAGAAATTAGGGTAATAGGTGGAAAATAGCAAAAGGACTCAGATTGGAAAAGAATCAGAGTTCACATCAACTCTGGAGAAATAGCCTGAAACACACGTATTCAAAGGGAGCGAGAATCCTGGAGAAGTGTAAAGCTGTAAGAGGCCTAGAGGTGACAGTGGAGAGTAAATTAGACATTACTTTGCAAAATGATATGGCAGGAAAAACCACTAATGACATTTGGGGCTGAATGTGCAGAGATATTGTATCAGAAAACAGACTGGAAAAATCATGCAACAGCTGTGTGTGTGATCTCACTTGGATTATTATATTCAGTCTGGGGATTATATTTCCAAAAATATAGTGACCAGTTGGTGGCAGATGAGAGAAGAACAGAAAAAAATAATCCAAGGGGTGGATGGACTGATTTATTAGTAAGTAAGAGAGCCAATGGTTTAAATGAAAGCAATGAATAACCAAGATTTCCATTCTAGAAGGGAGAGAGCCTTTGCAGGGTGATGCATGAGGGCATGTCTGGGACACATGGGATGAAATTAAGAAAGGTAAAATTCCAGCTGGATTTCAAGAAAAACTTCCTTTAAGTGGGCCCAATACTGCTCCCATTTTAGCCAATTGGAGACTATAGAAAGCAGTGAAAGAGCCTCCAAGGGGAAACCTCTTGACTTGGGAAATTTAAAACTAGATTGGCCAAACTACTAGAAAAGGTACTGCAGGGAACAATCATCCTGCATTGTCAGGGAGATTGAATTTTAGAGGTCTTTCTCATCTCTAAATTCTGTGATATGATTCTATGAAATTGAAATGACTCCGGTATTTCTCTGATATTTTGTGCCATTAGAAAGAAGTAGGGCCATTACTGTCTTTGAAAGTTTCCAAGTAACTCTGTCCAAGTGAGTATATTTCAGATGCACTGTAGAAACTCATATCCATCTTAGTCTCTTATCTGTTTCAAAGTCAGTTGTCACCATAAATTGTTCTGTATTAGTTTATTTGAATTTATATGTAATGTATACCCCTTTCAAATTATTAAACATTAGGTATGAAATCAGTGTTGAAATACTCTAGCTGACTTTCCTTTAATATTAAAAAATGCTGATTCATAACCTTTGTTTGTAATATTAACAGTTCTCTTGATAAGATAGGAAAATACCACAAAATTCATTAATATCTGGAGTTCAAACCAGTCTTTTAAATAACTGAAAATCAATGGCAAAATGATCATGTGGGATTGGTCTTCTTTAATGGGAGATCCAGTAATATTCTGAAGTAGAATTGAAGATTATTTAATCGTACAGTCAGTAACCAAAAAGAAGCATCTCATAGCATCTTACATGAATGTTTACATAGCAAATGTAAATCTGATATGACTCATATCACATTATCAAATGGCAATGTCTCTGTAAGGATTTGCATTATCTTACCAAGAAGTTACTGGTTGATGAAAAATTCGTATTTTAAAAGTGCATCACTGTCATTATTCATTATAGATTTTTTTGAAAAGACAAATGGCAACAGATATGAGCCATGAGACTTGATTCATTAATAGATTAGACCCTTTGGAAACAAAAATTTTAATAGTTATATTTTAAAAGGTAATTCATACGGTTGTTCTAAGCACATGACCTCTTCAGCCATGATATAGAACAACCTTTCCTTAAAATCTATAATTATACAGTTCTGCAGCTGCCATTTTATTGAGATAACTGTTTTGTCTTCCTGCTATAGTAGTTAAAGGTGACCTGCAAAGGAAAAAATGTGCATGTGCCTTTTCTCCCCTCTTTTGTGATATATACAAAAGGCCTATTATCAATTCGTATTTTGCTTTAGAAATGTCAGGAGCATTAAATTCCCTATTTTTCCTAGAGGACTTGGGGAAATACTAAGGAAATGTAGTGGGAGCTTTGTCAGACATCAGTTGAAGAAGCAGAGATTTTTTTAATCATTAAGAACAAGAGCTTTTCTCCCACATTTGTCATAATCTGAGTTAAATTTAAAAAAAAAGTTTTTTACACAGATTGACTAAAAAGCATTTCACCTTTCAACTGCTCATGTTTCAATTCCTTGTCTCTCATGATGTCATAATCCCATTATGTCTCTTGTGATGTCATAAAACACTAGGTCTTCATTCAGTCATTCATACAGTTCCTCTGTAAAACCTGGATATACAAACCCTGGTATTTCTAAGGTTGACACAAGAGAAAAACAATATTCAGGTCTCCTTTGTGCATCACAAAGAGTATGCGCAAAAAGCCACAAACAAAACTTTATTTTTTACACGTCTTCTTGAAAGTAAGAATTTAATCTTCATGTCCATCTGAACATTTAGCCACTCATGCTGCTACTTTACTCATGCTTATAGTTTTCTTGATTCAATGTGTGTTTAACAGAAATATAAAGGAAGCAGGATTGAATTTGATCTGGAATAGGCCAAGAGGCAAAAAAACAAACAAACAAAAAATTTGCTTGAGCTTTTGGACTTTAACTATTACCACATTTAATTATATTTAGAATATTTCACATATTTATTTATTGCAAAACATAGATATTGGCACAGCATAATAGCTCTGCTTTTTTCCTGTTAAAACCTTTCTTCTGAGATTAATTCCAGAGCTAGTGATTAGGTGAGAATTTTCTTTCCTAGAAGTCAGCAGCTCATGCTGACAAGGCTTGGCCTTCTTAGTGATGGGCCCTTTGCAGCTCAGAAGTGTGAGGAATGGCTTTGTAAAATATTGACAGCGGGCTTTGTATTACACAATTAAGAATCAAACTTGTAGCTGACCAAATAGAACTTAACTTGCGAGTATCAATGTACGACAGCAACAGCAGTGAGGGCCCAAGAGGTTAGAACCATATTCCATCCTCTAGGAATTTTTATTTTTAAATAAGTGGCCAGACTATCCATTAGTGTAAATCCGTGCAGTTCTCCTGAAGTCAAAGGAGCTATGCCATTTATACCAAGCTAGGATCTGGCCTAGAGACTTTAAAAGGCATTGCAAAATTAGAGCAAAAGCATTGGATTTCTATTATAATTTATTTAAAAAAATTATATATGCTTTTTACTCCCATAGATCCTTGACATGTCAATGTAGCTGCAGTGGCTGCATACTATTTAAGAAGAAACTAGAGTGCAAACCATTCATTCCCCATGTGGTTTGACAGAAATGTGCACAGATTTCAAATACAGGCCTGGATGCCTCCTTTCAACCATAAAAGGAAAGCAGGCAAGACCTCCATCCAACACAATGCATTCTGCATCAATAATGTGAGACAACATCTATCTACATACTGAACCCTGGAAATGATTGAGTTCATACACAGCTGTGTTAGTGAACCCTATCTGTGCCTGTATCCATATCTTCTATTCTTAGAACCATGAGAAATATTCAGGCAATGGGGAAAAGGGACACGCTATAAAGCTTAACATGCCAAGGAAAATCAGCCACAGTGCTCAAAAGATGGATCTACGGTGAAGAACGTCAATACATGTTACCTATTAGGACACTGATATTCTAAAGGGGAAATTCAACCAAATACATATGTGTTTGCAGGAAAAAATACTAGTACTCAGTAAGTGACCTGCTGAACCTAAACAGATGGTGAAATTTTCATTGCATTTGCCAAAAGAAAAATGTGTTCAAGAAGGACCATGAAATAAGAGGACATAACCAGTGTGATGTTCACCAAAATCTATTGTCTAATACACTGGAGACTTTGATCAGTAACATTTCATTGTTACCTACGATAAAGATGCTGATGTAATAAAGCGTTTTATTGGCTGCATAAGTCTCCATCATGGACACTGAAATTATTGTAATCAGCTGCAGCTTTAACATGCACACTAGTGTGGCAATGAATGGTCACTCACCTATGAGAAGTTTGTCATAAATTTGGCATTCAAAAATAATCCTAAAAACCAGTTCAATCTAAAAGGCACTTTTGTGCTATTTTCTTTTTCTTTTCCCTTCAGTGGGACTTACCCATATGCTCTAAAGTTTTTTTCTTCCCCAATCCAGTATGGATAATATAAATCTTATGTAAATAAGAAGAATCAGGATCCTCCATGTGTTATATTATAAATTGCATGAAAATTGGCCAAATTTCTTTAGAATATAACCATATATAATACAAAAAGTGAGAAATCAAACCTATTATGCTTAGATAAAGGCATAGGGGCAGGAGAGAGCATTATAGCAGTAATTTAGGATATATGACCTGTATGAATCCATCCTTCCTTCTACCTATTTACTTTAGCTAGGGTTTGTATCCTTTAGTATTTCTTGCCTCTAAAGTGTCGGTCCAATTCCTTTTGGAATATGTTCAGTCTTTATTGGCTTTGGTAGTTAGTTCCACACATTTGTTACCCTTTGTGTAAAGGAACTGCTTTTAATGCTTTTTTTGTGTTTTCTTATTTTACGGACAAAATCTGCTCTCACATCAGAGTAAATCCAAACTAGCTCCATTGGTGAAAATGGATTAATTCTGGATTTTTTCTCCACTGTATTGTGATGTGAGAGAATAATTTGGCTTTACCATCAGTTTGTTTTTTGCTGTTTTCAGTCCATTACCTTCTTGGAGTTTCTTTGCATCCACCTTTCCTGTACTCTTCAAATTTTCATACACTTAAATTTCCTCCCATAATATTTTCTTCTTAACAGCACACTTTGCTTCACAGTAACCTATAGAGCCAGTTAAGAATGTGCTCCAAAGGTGCAGACCTCCTGAGTTGGAGGTTCATGGTCATGCTAAGGAAATGTTGAAGGGCAAGTAAATCGGTAGGTATCTTTAGGACTCCATGAGTAGAGGGAAGAGTCTGTACATGACAGAAAAGAAGGTGTCAGATTTGATCTGCTATTAGTCATTTATGTCAAGATTTTAATAAACTGGGGCCTGAAGTTCAACTCCTAAATTCATATTTAGGCATCTAAAAGTAGCCCGACTTTTGAGAGCTGCAGGGTGCTTGGGTGTTTATAAAACATACCAAATAACACATTTAGGCACCTTAAAGATTATCTGAATTATGATCCTGACTTTATGACCCCATTTTTAAAAACTGGATTTTAATCTCAGACATAGAGATGTGCATCAAGGTGTACCTTGGAAAAGTCATTATAGATTTTATGGAAATAGACTCACCAGTGGGTATTTAAGAAATGGTGTTATGTGCTGATGCATATCTGAGTTTAGAATCAAGCCCAGTATAATATGTCATATGCAAACAAAATTGTCACATGAAGATAAAGGAAATGTTTGCAGATGAAGGGACACAATGCCAGTATTGTTCGTGATTCATCTTGGATACTTCCCACTGCTTTAGTTGCATATCACCTGAAGCTACAGGTCAGTGACTCAGAGACTATAGTTGTATTCCTGCAATCCTGCTGCAAGCGTCTGTGCGGAAGTTTTGGGTCCTATAAAGAAAACAACATAGCTTATTTTTTCCAATATGATTGTTGCTAAATGAAGAGTAAAAAGGGGTTAAGGGAAAAGCAAAACAGATTCCTGTGATTCCCCTCCCCTTATTTTAAAATGAATATGATTAATTGACTTTCTCATGAGAATAGGAGACCGACAATGAACTCTGGGGGAACAAGGCATAGTATGGGTATGCACCATGCCAGCTTCTCACTCAGTTCTGCCAAACAACCTGAAATCTTGATTTAAAGAAACTCTGCTGTGTCAGTTCTGGCAATTTCACATAAACAGAGTCTGCCATTTATAGCATATAGAACCAAATTGTATGGTAATGTTGTAAAGTGAACAAACATCCATTGGGAATTAGCGTAGCCTACAACATGCATTTTCCTTATTTTAAATCAAATTTGAATACAGATCGAGCAATCTCTACGACATTTTTTCCTTTTTTGTTTTAAGGTAATTTATTTCTTATGAAAGGGAACACTAACATATCTGAAATTTGGTAGCCTCTGTTTATGCACAGAATAGGTCCAGAACAAGAAACTTCTCCACACTACCCCATGAATGCACTTCCGCTCTGGCTGGAAAGAACAAGTTTAGGGTGACGGGGTATTTCAGATTCCACATCCATGCAAATCCTAATCTTATGCATCTTTTTAAGATTGTCAATGAAGATGCCAACCCTGTGATTTCAGAGAAGAATTCTGCTTAAAAACTGTCAGTCTATGGCTCAATTTTGGTGTCATGGTACCAGCTCTGCAGAAATAGAAAAAGCAGAAAACACCCAAAATGTGACATTATAAATTGTGACGGTCTAATAAAATATACAAATATGATGGGTTTTGGGGCCCTGAATCAGTAATTCATCCCTACTCAGCAAAGCACTTAAATACATGCTTAACTTAGGCAAGTGCTGAAGTCCAATTGACTTCAATGAGACTTAAATGCATGCTTAAAGTTAGAGCATGTTAAAACATTCTGATGAAGTGGGGCCTAAAGTGGTGTCCTGAAGTCCATTCACTTAAGCAGGCTGATGCATAGCCGTTAGAAATATAGGACCAAATCCCTCACTGATGTAAACTGGGGTGTCTCCACTGAAGGTCTGGAGCATAGTTGTTTGATGTCATACAATCTTTTATGTATTTTCTGAATAAATGCCATTTTTTCAAAGCCGTATTGTAAAACAAAGATGTATTCTATAAAGCCTGAACAGGTTGATATAATGATACATTGCAAGAAGTTTTGTTTATTCTGTCTAATCAAGTGTTCAGTGAAAAGTGCTAAAAATGAGCATTACCACCTTGTTAGGTGGTTTATTTTATTTCAATGGCAAGACATAGCCCTTCATTTTCTGGTGTGAATTTTTTGAAATCTAGCCTTATTATATTTGGCAGCTCACAAATAAAAGTCCTACAGTTTGTGTTTCCAAACTAAGTATATTATAGAGATTTGTGACAGCATATAACTAAGGGTGCTATGTCTTTAATGTCATAGAAGGATCATTTAAATCCTTAAAATAGTTAACTAAAGCTTCTACTCAATACACAAAGCTTAAGTTAACAGTAATTAATGTACCCAGACTGGAACCTTGGCAAACTACTGCCAGTAAGTATCTCTTGGTGCACTCAAGAGGATGCAGTTAGACTGTTGGTGCCTGCAAACAGGTTGGGAATTGTAAACACTGCAATTAGCAGTAAGTTTCTGTATCTTAACTTGCCAGACTAGTGGTCTGATTCTTGGAGCAGTTGCCCCAAAGGAGAAGTGAATTAGCGCAACCTTGCATTGCCCCACCAATGTATGCCATGGACCAATGTTTTTCTTGGCAAAGATCTCTGATAAGGAATCTAAAAGCAAAATTGCAGCCTCAACACAAACTGTGAAACTCACTGCAGACACCAACCAAGCAACTGTCTAGCTCTTCCTTTGGCAAGCAAAACTGAACTGTACAGTTCTAGGGTGTCTCTACATACTCTGTTGTGGACTCCTGTGTTGATAAGGTTATCAACAATAATGGGATTAAAAGAGTTAAAATCCAGCTTTGCAGTAATCCTGAAATACAGTGTTGTTGAGCTACCAAAGATTAAGTTTATGATAACCTTATTAACCTTTGGTGTTGTGTAAATAAAAAGGAAATGTCAACCTTAATTCCACCATGAAATTAAATCTTCACATCACAAAATGATAATTTAAACACAGCTTACTCCATCCAAATACATTTTATGAAAATACTGAACCTGGTTGATCTTGGGAAATTCCACCTGGAGAGAGAAAGAGCTTATATTTTTTTGTTTAAAATTAAAACAATGCTTACCAGGCTTGTATGTCCATGGAAAGTTTAATCATAGACAATGGAGAATTCAAAAAATATAATAACGAGGGAGAAAGTGGATAGGAGACATTTTAAGAGTACTTTGCTTAGGGCCAGTTCTTCAGCTGGGGCAAACCGGTGTCCTGAAGTCAACGCAGCTATGCCAATTGACACTAGTTGATGATCTGTCCCTAAATGTTGAAAGCAAGCCCAAGGAAGCCAGAGGAATCAGCTTCTGATCAGCCACAAACTAAGGGGTTGAATAAGTCAAGGACATGCACAACAGTGTGCCAACATGAAATGAGTGGAGAATCTGCTGGCCACTGGCTAATAGCGCAACAACACAACCAGATAGGGACAGGGAATAGATTACAGTGAGCAATTTTATTGTATCTACATGAAAGAAAATTAGTTGTCATCTTCCAGTGGGAATCAGACCTGTTAAGTGTTGTTAAAGTGCAAAGTATAATTAATTTCCCCTAAATGAGTGCTTGAGTTTAGATCAAAGTATTGCCCCAGAAGCATTCTCAGTGCCAAACAGCAAAAGAGATAACAAAGTGATAAAAAGAGAGCAGTGGAAAGAAAAAAAATATGTGGTTATTAATCATTCAGAAAACTTTGAAGCAAATCCTGAGCTGGCGTAAATTGGCATAGTTCTGCTGGCTCCAATGGTGCTATGCCAATTTACATCAGGTGAGGATCTGTCCCTTTTTTATTAATGGACTCCTTTGCACACCCCTCACCATTTGTGTTAAGTGAAGCAAACACCTTGTGGTATGTTTAGCAGCTGACTTAGCAGAGGCATAAATATTGTGTGCTGTTTAAGGTATTTGTTATTATATCTGTTAGATTTTGGGGGCAAGAACAACTCACATTCCTTGTGGAGATAGAGTAGTAATCTTGCACTGATATGCCTTCTTCACAACGGCTCAGTGCTTGAAGGAGCCAGAACCATTCTCATATAGCACGTTCCACCCGCCACCCCCAAAGAAAACAGAAAAAAAATATAGGGTCTCATTCAGAAATTAATGGGACTATACCCAGCTTAAGATACTATTCATAGTATAGCAACAGTGGCACACTGAGCCTATATTTGAAAGAAATATGTGAGCTGTGATAAGCCTTGAACCAGTCTTGGCGCTCTTTATGCACTGGTACTATGGGCAGTGCAGCCACTGGATTACACTCTTTTTGCTAGTCGGGGGACACAGATAATACTGAGCATCAAAGAGCTACCTTCCCTTCTTCCCTCTCCATTCTTCTCTTCATTGTCCAACCATTGTAGAGATTACATCACTGAAAATCTCACTGCAGGTGTCATGCATGGAGGCACTAACTATTCAGGTGCCACCTGAACCCAGGTAGAGAACTCATCAGAGGGCAGAAGGTGCTGCAGGAGAATAGTAGTGATTTCGGTGGAACTATTTGCAGAGTACAGGATTATGTCACCTAAGGATGACAGAATAATGCCTATTGTAAATAGGTATTTGCTATGTGCCAGCTTGGAAATAACACCTCTACTGTAGGATGAGAGGAAGTTTTCCATTAGACAAGTAGGAACAAACTCTTCTTCTACATCCTTTCAAGAATTTCTTCTTTTATTTCCTCAACTTTATATGAGAGCTCAGCTCAGGGTTGCTGGTGTGAGGACACTGGGACAGATTCTGTGCTGGTGTAAATTGCCACAGGCTGGAGAGATGCCAATTTATGACAATGGCAACACCTGTGCCAGCAGAGAATTTGGCCCTTTGCATCTGGACTGTCACTAGGACTGCTGCTGCTATCATTGTCACATACAGCCATTGCAAATTCTTTAGCTCTAGCTTATTTTGGTTTCTAACAGTTCATCCCATGACACAGGAATAAGCAGCATGTCCTTGGGGTTCCTGGAGGATAGCACTAGTTTCCAATACTGATATAATGCTATTTTCCAGGTATAGCCCTTTTCTAGACAATATCTCAATAAAACCGTAAATTGCAGCAGCAAAAGAAATTGCAACAATGGCATATCTGTTTGAATGACATTATAGTAACTGCAGTATGTGTGTAGTTAGGATCCACAGGGGGCTGAATTCTTCCTTAGTCATTTTCCTGCACTAGAAAAGCAACCTTGGTGCCTAATTCAGGCTTAGGCCAGGTGCCTGCTTACTTCCTGGTACAACTTAGCAGCTCCAGCATTGCTCCTCTGTGGCCTGTTATGATGCTGCTAAATAGCCAAAGCATTGGCACCTCTTACCCCATCTTCATCTCCAAGTTGTCCTTAATGCACCACCTGCAGTAGGGGTAAGGAAGGGGCCAGGCATAGATTCTTTAAACCTTCATGTTGAACCTAAGCTGGGGTGAACTCACAGCATGAAAGCGGGATTTTGCAGGGCAGTTTACGTAGTCTGCTTGGTGCGGAATGGTTCATAAGGCATTTTCATCCCCACAACATTCTCCTGCTGTTGTGGCTTTCACATCAGGTGTTAGGGGAAGCTGAAAGGCAGACAGAGATCCTGAGAGGGTGAATAATGGCAGCACTTCTTTATAGCTTCTGAAGGGACCATCTACTTTTGGAACTAATTATGTTTCTGGTTTTACAGGGCTCAGACCTTGACATGAGCTATTGTGGCTCTTTTGGAAACCTTTTGAAATGCCCAAGGCTGTGCACAAGAATGAGAAGAGTGATTTGTTTAGTCAGTGTACGTTTATTTCTTACTCAATCGAACTGATGCCATTATTGCCTTGCACCATCAAGGTCCACAAATCTAATTTGGCCCAAATTATTGTCAGCATTCAAGGAGTCTCGCCAGGTAAAACACAAACAAAGATTCAGGCTACCTTGCTTTCCACTGGGGCAGGAACAAAGGTTTCCTTTGATGGTATATACTATGAATAGCTGCATGGCTGGCATAGAAAAACAGCTGGAAAAAATGGGGTAATTGTTCAGAATTGTCAGAATAACTGAAACTAAATTGCTAACAAATACCAAGCGCTGCAGTTAATCACAGTGGAGCACTGTGGGCCACTCAACTGTGGGGAAAGACTGTTAAAAAAAATTGTCCCCTACCTAGGGCAGACAGGGAAAGAGGGTCCAAACATTTTGTTGGCAGGATTATCCCTACCTTACAGACCTTGGCATCAAAATCTACCTCTGCAGACCAGTGTTTTAACCACTGAAAATAAAATCTGTAGGAACAGAGGTGCCCATGACGTAAGACCTGTACATTTTCCTGGCAAAGGTAAAATGCTGGCTCAGGATTGGAATAAACAAGACACTGCATTGGGCAATACATTGCCTTACCCGTGCACTCCATGAACTCTATTGGAGGGGGCTCATAAGAGCAAGCTGCTAAGGCAGAGTAAAATGGCAGCATGGTGCGGAGGTAGCTGTGCCATCTGGGAAGAGGAAGGTGGCCAGAAAAAACACAGATCCAGGGAGTCCACGAGAGCAGCACAAAGCCACATATTTCTTGGCATTTGTAAGCAGCTATTGATCCCATTCCAGTGGGATCGTTCCTGGGATCCACATATGGAGGGGAAGTAGAATTCCCTCCTCCTACACAGCATGGAAGTGGGAGGCTCTGTCTCTGAAACACCAGCTTGCCTTCACTGGATTCTTTAGCTCTGTGGTCTACTCTGGAGAGGTGATGGAGACTGGTAGTGGGACCAAGCTTAGTGTGACAGACAGCAAAAGTGAAAAATCAGGACAAGAGGTAGGGGGTAATAGGAGCCCATATAACCCCTTCCCCAAATATCAGAACTGTCCATATAAAATCGGTCATCTGGTCACCTAGCCAGGCTGCATTATCCCCACTCTGCTCCCATGGAGATCCTCAGAGACAACAATGCAGACTGCGCCTGTAGAGTCTTTTCCACACACTCCTGGCAGCCACGTCAAGGGGGAATCCTAAGGAAGCCATGCTGGCGTGCGGAGCACTGCCAGGAGTCAAAGCCAGTGTGGAACTACAGGACCTCCACAGAGATAGACTGGCCTCCCATGGACCTCTGGGGATTCACCAGGGCTTGGGGCAGCCTTTTTCCAGGGGGCGGTCCCATAGCCAGTGCCAGGATACCCTCTCCCAGGCCCTGCCTCTCCTTCAGATTTTACCACAAGAGGGCATGCTATGGGTCTACCAAAGGGAGCATATGGCAGAATGTCCAAGTGAAACCATTAACATGTTTACATCATCCCTTTCCTTGCACACGCTAAAGGAAGGAGCATACAATCCTTAAATACTAGATTTAGCCAAAGAGAGAGTGGCAGCATCCGAAGCAAAGCAGCACAGAAAGAGCAGGCAGGCGGCAGCTGAAACAAGGATTTTTACCTTTGAAAAATATTGTTAGTTAGAATAGATTAACTATTAAGTAGTTAATCTATTCTAGATTATATAGATTATAGATTAACTATTAACTAGTTAATCTATTCTAGATTATATAGATTATAGATTAACTATTAACTAGTTAATCTATTCTATAATAGATTAACTAGATTAACTGTGTCTTATGAATGTTATTATTGTATTAGATATAGTTATCAAGCCAGGTTCTGATCTCAGGTGTGCTGCCGTAACTCAGGAGTAACTTCACTGATTTGAGTGGAGCTCCTCTGGATTAACAATGATGTAAATAAGCTCAGAATCTGGCCCAGCATGCGTAGAGTGGTCTGATAGGTGAAGAAGTTGTATATACTTGATAGTTGTACTTGTTTGGATATTGTTACATGAGACAGCATCCTCTTCAATCTCTCATATGGAGGTTTTTGGCCAAGCCACTACAGCTATAGTGGTGATACAGGGGGCGAAAATAATTATAAAAATGTAGCTCTATATCGTTCCAAATTCCACCAGCTCTTGCCTTGAACCATTAAGGTCCACAAATCTAATGTGGCCTAAATCAATATCAGCATTTGAGGAGTCTCACCAGGTAAAACACAAATTTTAGAGTAAAAATCCCTGTCTCCATCGGCAAATTCTCTATCACCCCTTCTCCTGGCAAAGCCTGTGCTTCTGGGTCTAGCATCCTAACCAAGTGCCTAGGTGAACAAACAAGGAGTTGCACTGATACTTGCCATTCTGTATCTGTTCCTTCAGACTTACAGGAAATACGTTAAATACATGGTTTGGTTCATGCCTCGTCTCTGATGCTTGCAACCTGGAGTGGCTTCTCCCCTCTCCTAACATGGGTTGGATCCTAGGCTCTTTTTTGTGACACCTCGTGCCTCTAACCAAGGTTACTCCTTACTGTTCTTGAGACACAGGGTGCTATCCCTTGGGGAAATGAATAATGCTACTACTGCTGGCAAGGTGTAAAAAATACAATAAATGAACATAAACCTTGCAAAGGTTTAGGAGACCCAATATATAATAGTACAACAAATCATGGACTTTATTCAGAGCAGAAAAATAGGATCTGAGGAAGGAAAGAGTTAGGAATAAATAATGAGTACAAATAATGAGTATAAAATTATTAATAATAATATAAACAAATGGACAAGTTTCCCACCTCCCATCACTCCCATCACTCACAACTCTTCCCAACCCCCAGCTCCTTCCCTGGCACCTTCCCAGGCAGATGACACAGTGAGGATGAGTCTGGAGATAAGTGCTGTAGTGCTGTGAATACTGGCTGACTTTAAAAAGGGGTGTCCTTTACTCTGCCTTCGCCACTTGGTGGGACAGGGCTCTCTCCTGGATCTGTGGTCTGGAGTTCTGTGAGGGGTCTAAGATGGCTTTTAGTACCCAGCACCAAATCAGCTCTCTGCCACTCTGGAGGCTGGTTTCTTCAGGGCTGGAACTGCCTGGCCCATGCACTAGATCTCACAGCAGTTCAAAGACTCCCTTTGTGGTGAAGGGTCTCTGAGCCACTCTGCTTCCCTCTCAGCTCCCAAACTCAAGCAGCCAAAACTGAAACAAAACCTAGTGCCTGTGAGTCAGCATCTTCCCTTGCACTGAGGGGGCCAAGTAGCCCTGGCTCATCATTGGCCCAGCAAACTCCTTGATCATATCAACCCATGCAGAAGCCTCCCAATTGGCCTCAGCAGCAGTTTCTAGTCTATTCTGTCCCCACCCCGGACTCCAAGCATGCTGGGATATGATGTCCAAGGGCTCTGGTAACTATTATTGTTGTAATCCATAGGGTAGGACACCCTAATGCCTCAATCCAGAGTGCCAGGAGCTGGCAAACTGCAAGTGGGAGTTACATTGAGGGTGGAAAAAAAGTAAGAGGAAAGAAGAACTTGTAGAGGCTTGATCTTGATTTTAGGTAAATCAATGTAAATTAAGAGTAACTCCACTTAAGACAGTGGTGTTACACTGGTGCAAAACTACTGGCAGACTTGCCTGAAGAAGGACTCCAGGATTGGGGCCAGTCTGATTAGACTCAGGGCCCTGGTGCTTTATAAAATATTATTCAATGATTGAATGTAAATGATCACTTGTATTGGAATGTAAGTGTGTGTGAATCTAATGTTAAATACCCTAAATAACAATGATCAGAACCAAAGAGAGAATATGTTATTTACAGTATTAAATATTTCACCACAAGGTCACACAGAAAACCAAGTCATATACTAGTCTTTCTTATTTGCTATTGTTTCTCCTGGACATCTTTTGGGAGTGATTAGTAATGCAGCCATTTATTTCCTCTGCATAAAGTGAAAACACCAAATACTGTCCTTGTGGCCACATATGTCATCAAATGCCTAATCCTGCAGTCTTTACTCAAGCAAAACTCTCATTCATTTCAATGGGAGTTTTGCCTGAGTAAGAACTACTAGATCTCCTCATGAAAATGAGCTACTGCCCACCAGAAAACACATTACAGTAATAATTATTCCTGTTTTTAACACGGCATTAGTTTGAACTATGACCCTAATTGTTTTCCGTTCACTGTCAGCATTAAGAAGATCCTACTTAAATGTAGAACTGACTGAAAATCACATTTATTAAACAATCCATGCTCTCCAAATTTAGATATCATGATTGACAAATAAGATGAAATAAGTGAAGATTTTTCTCAAGCAGAAAAGGCATTTATTGATTATGACAACGTAACACTAAAATTAAGCACTTCTGTTTCGCAAGGGGTTGAAATACACACAAACACCTATACACATTGCAACAGGCCAGTAATTTGAAGGGACTAGTTATTTAATTACACTAGCAGTATGAACTACATACATAGGATTAGGCTATAGTATCTGTATGACAGAATGGAAAAGACTGTGACAAATTCCTTAATAGAATTTATTCTTTTGTTTTCTTAATTAAATTTCCTGGAGTTTGCACTTCATAATCCCACTCTTTCCAGTTTATGTCTGTGGGTGGGTAGGTGGTAGGGATTCTGGCTTCCCCAACCAGAGCAATATAGTATCTTGACTCCAGATAAAACAGTGCAGTCCTATACTGCATATATTGTATGTCAAATACAAGGAACCTGTACTGATGTGCCACATAGAATGCAGGTATAGGTGGGGAATCTTTGTATGAGAGCATGAGCAGAATTTTGGTGTTGAGATAGACAGGATCAGTGGACTATGCAGCTCAATCAACAAAACTCCATCCTTTCTTGAAAACAATATGTAATCATGTGATTAAATATGTGATCATGTGACTAAAGGCAACATCATAAGGCTATGCACAAGTGGGGCAGAGCTAAGGCTACATGGGTTGCTTTTATTCTCATGTCTTGTAACTTCTAAGCGCTATGCTTTGCAACCCGAATAATGTAGTTAACATACTTTTTGGTATGGAATTTTAATATTATCATCTCCTAGGGCCAGTCTTTGATGGCCCTGACTAGGTGTGCCCAGGGGAAGGTACAAGAAATGTACAGGGATGGGCTTGCAGGCCTTGATCAAGTCTGGTGCCCTCATGGGATCTATACTCTCCAAAAGGGGCAAGGAGACAGTGTGGCCATACCCACACCTTCCCATTCATACTGGTGGCCAGCCATAGAAGAGAGTGCCAATTGTGCTCTGAAAGAAGCACCTCTGGTTCCCGGGAGCTTTGGAACAATGTCTTATAAGGGCAGTGAGGTTGACCTTTTCCCATACACAGATCTATGTCCTAATAGCACAAACTGGCCCGTAGTGCATTTAGCCCCAGGATTCCTCTTACATATGTGTAAAACATCCTGTGTAATCAAAGAGCATTTTAATGTAACATAGATGAAAGACTCAATGAATTATTTTCAATAATAAATGTTAACACTCCAAATCTAAGGATTTGGTGATGTTTACAAAAAAAACATTTGTCTTGGTTTAAAGGGAAGAGCTGAAAGTAATTGAAAGGTATAAAAGAGAAGGCACCAAGTCAAAGCATCAGCATATCAGCATCTTTCTTTTTATACATCTGGTTGTGGTCCTGTTATTTATTTCCCCAACTGCATTAAAAGCTACATGCAAGCTGAACATTATCTGAAAAAGAAAAACAGCCATACTCTTACATTGGCTCAATATTCACAAGCCATTCTGCCAAAAAGTCTCCCTGATCCACTCCCATCCCTCCTTCAATTCAACCCGTAAGAAAAATCTGAGCAACCAGATTGACATGTGGGTGGCGGAGGATAGGTGTCATTTGCTTGTTGAGCCAAGGAATTCATATTTGTCCCCTATCTTGATTTCTTTTTGATAACCCACTCCCCCTTCTCCATTTAGCACCAGGCTCACAAGCAGGATTCAGGCAACATAATTGTTTAAGCATTTCTTCCAAATTCCATGGAAACAGAATAGGGGGAAAATGTACACTGCAGCAAGCTCTGTTTTTTTGGATTAAAATGGATTGCTGTACATTGTAAATGCAACTCCCTAATGTTTTGGTAATGATTCATGAAACTATCTGACTGACAGCTCCAAGCAAAGTATTTTGTGCAATAATGTAAATCAATAAAAAACAAATCTTAATTGCATAGCAGATTTGAATACTGATAAATGTGGGTGTTGCAAGAGTTTTAAACCAAGACTATTACCTCCTTAAATGAAATATCAAGAAATACTTACAATAATAATGTCCCCAAACACCTTGTAGACAGCTGAATGAGAACTAGGTACCTCAGGTCTGATTCTGGTCTCATTTATACTGGTTTCACAATGGTATAATTCTACTTACTTAAGTGCCTTTACTTCTCATTTCCACTGGTGTAAGTGAGAGGAGAATCAGTCTTTTCAAATCTAATCAGAATTGTGATCACTGGAGATTATATATCGGGCATCGAGTAGAGGAAATTAAGCTACTTAAAATTCTGATGCTCCTCACAGGAAAAAAAATGATTTCAGTGTGATTCAACATTCCAGTCCTGTGTAGAAACAATTATAAAATACAAAGGTTTATAAATTCCATCTGTATTTTGCAGTCCTGGATATTAATCTTCAAAATAAACTTTAGATTTATTAGCACCATGCCTTCCCAAACAAAGGACCTGAGTAACAAAGAGCATAATCTTCTAGGCTTTAAACAACACCTAAAAACCTGTCAGTGTGCTTGTAATTTCCTGCTTCTGAATGTTGTTCTCCAGACATTGTTGTACTTGGGACTAGGCTTCTTGCATTAAGTCTGAGATATAAATTACTACATCGTATTAAAGAGGTGATATAATGGAAATGGCTAGAGTGAATATTTTTGTGGGAGTTCTCACTACAGCTGTGAGCTTTGCACTTTGCTGGACTGTGATTTAAAAGCAGAAATCAGAGACCTTATTGCATCACAAAATGTACCAAAATATGTACCCTAATAAATAGATGAATTGATCTATTTCGGTGCCAATAGAGTGTGTTTGCTCATGTTACTAGATAGATCGATATATCCATGTGATAAATACAGAGCTAGACAAATAATATTCATAAAATAATGTCATTAATTTTGCAGATGTCGTCAAAGAAATATTGTTCCTAGCATTTCACCAGCTTGTAGAGCCAGCTGAATCATTCATTTATATATTACTTGAGTAATTCATTTGAGGCCTGATCCAAAGTACATTAAATCAATGGAAAGACTCCCACTGATTTCAGAGGGCTTTGGATCAGGTGCCTAAAGCATCGTGTGACATTTTAAAATAAAATATTTGACAAATCACTATTTTTTGTCATTTGCCCAGCTCCGGGTACATTACAGAGTGGTGAAATAAATTACACCATCGCCCACCTCCCTTGCTATAGAGGGAGAGAGAGAGTGAATGCAACATTAGGGAAAGGGGTAGTAGACTTGAGAAAAGAAAAATGAGGTAGAGAAAGGGCAGAAGCACAGCTGAAGAGAACAGGAGGTAACAAAGGGTGAAGAAAGAACAGTAGAAAAGAGGCAAAAGAAAAAAGTGAGATAAGTGAAAGTGAAATAGGAGATGAGAAAGAGAAGATACTATAGAAATTGGAAAAAGCAAAGGAAAGGCAAGAATAGACAAACAGAATATTGAGATGAGTAAACTGTATTTTTATTTAACTCTTGGTTCTACAAACCAGTGGTAAGTAGCACGGAAGTGACTTTGAGAATTTTTAGAAAGAAGTATTTATAATCCTTCTCCCTACCCTGCTTTTGATTTGGGTATGGAGGAAGGGCTTGCAAAATTTCTTGATCTATGGTAGAAATACCTCTCAGGCTGATACTATAAGGCACTGGAGTTTTGCATGATCATATCTGTTCATGCACTTTTGCCCAAACTCAAGTGCTGTTAGCTACAGGAGTAAGCTCCATTTCCTCGTTAAATTTCAACATTTTTATAGTTTACAAAACCATCACAGAAGATGAAGCAAATGTGTTACCTGACCACTTTCTGACCTGTTCTGTTGGTTTTTATAAATGGATGGTCATCAGTATACACCAGTCAGTTATACTGAACTATCTGAGACTTACAGTCGTGAAATTTACAGGTTATTGTGATTTAGAGGAATGAGCTTTTAAAAGTACAATATGTGTCCAGTGCTTTAATACAAACTGCCAGTGGGATATGGCTGACTAAAATCAATACATCTCTACAAAAGGCCGCAGTTTCTGGATTTTTTTTTTTTACAGTGTTTATAGAATATCTTTGCTTTCATTGTGCCACCTTAGAACAGCAGCTATAAGTCGTGGAAACTAATATTTCTATACCACACCTTACCACCTTATAAAAGCTGAAGATTAAACAAAGCTCAATGCAGAATAAGCTAATAAAGTGTCTTTGTGAAAAAGCAATCCAAAGAGCTTTACCATAAAACCAGAAAGTGCAAGGAGAGCTCAATCAATAAAAATAAGCCTGAGTTAAAAAGACAAGATTTAACATCAGATTTGAATGAATTTATTGACTCAGCATTTCCTAACCTGGTGGGAGTGAATTCCAGATTTCAGGTGAACAAGAACTACAAGCATGTGTTCCATCAATCTTTAATTTGTCTTTTGAAATAACCAAGAGGCTGTCTTCTGATAATCTCAAACATCAACTAAGCTCACACAAAGACAGTAGCTCTGATAAACACACTGATCCCAATTTGTGCATCACTTTCCAAGTCATCAAAGCAATTTTAAAATCAATTTTATGTTTAACAGCGAACCGGCGTAATTCTCTAAGGACTCGAGTAACATACCAAAGTCCATTTTGTGAGCGTTAACATTTTAGAAGCAGCTTTTTGCACAAGCTTGAACCTATAAATAATTTTCTGGGAAGGCCATAAAAGAAGATATTGCAATAACCAAAGGTGGAGATGTTGAAAAAAAGCAGCAGCAGCCGCAGCAGCAAAAAGCATGAGCTGCAGTGTGAGGTTGTGAAATCAGTGTCTGAATTTGGGCATTATAAAAGGAAGTGATATCTATAGGTGTTCAAAACACAAGGCAGAATCCAAGGTATCGCTTGCATTTTTAGCATATGCTGAGGCCAAAGGAAAGCTCATTTAAGTAATAATATTTTAATAACAAATACCAAGTGTGAAGACGTCTTCAGCCAACAGCACAGGCACAGCAATAGCATTTCTATGTTAGCAATATATTATTGTGACCAGTCCTGGGAGTTTGCCCGGAGCAAGGATTGAGCCATTAGATTTTAAAAGGGTTTGAGCCATTCTTAAATAACCTTCATTAGTTAGGATGGCACCGCTGAGTCTGCTTCTGCCTGAGCAGTAGGAACAGAAAAATAAAGTAGAGTGTCATCTACAACAGTGATAGCTTAACACAAATTGATTGAAAGCAGAAATAACAGGAAGCTAAGGCAGCTATGATGAGAAATGAAGGAGTTGGACAGACAGAGATGGAAAGAAAGAGAAGAACAAATACCAGTTGGATGAGAACAAAGGAATATTTCTCTTTTCCATTTTAATCTAGGTAGGATAATGGTTCGCATTAAAAAAATGGAAGGATCTTGAATGATAACAACACATCCGAGGATCGTGTTCATGTGTTATCAGAAGCCCTTTGATTTTTGTTTTTATGGCTTGTTATGGTATCACATGAATAGCCTATACGCAAACACCAACAAACAAATCTCTGATGCATGTGTAGCATTTTATTTTACAACTAACATGTTATGTGTGGAATGACAGCAGTATATTCCTGCTATATTTAATTGAAGGGCCTTTTAAGTGTTCCCATCATAGCCACCTATTTTCAAGGATTTTTAATCTGAGCTACAAAACATTTACTTCAGGCTAAAATTTTATATACAAGATCTCAGACCCAGGCTAATTCTCTTTCATCTAACAGGGAAAAAAAATTGGCTTTTAAAAATTATTCCTGTATACGGATTTTTTAGCAATATTTTTAGCAGTTTTGATTGCTTTTATATACTGTATATTCATAATAAAATTAATAGCTCATTAAAATTGATTACTGAGTCACAGATAGATGGACAGATCATAGATATTTTTAATCTTCCAAGATAGAATTAAACATAAATAAGAAATATTTGCTGGGCTCCAGTGGCTGCTGTACTAGTGTGTCTTTTAATTTCATTGTACTGAACATTAGAATTCACTGGAAAGTACTGTGGGCCTGGTTTTCTTCTCACTGATACTGGTATAAATCATCAGTAACTCCACTGAGGTCAACAGAACTAGAGCAGAATTAGGTCCTTTGCTTCCAAAGCACGGAAGTTTCCAAAAGACACAACATTAGGGTTTTGGAGCACTACACAGAGCAGATTTAATCTGATGACCCACCAGCCTAGAGTCTGAGTAAACTGCACAGACACAGAAACTACATCCTACTTTATAACTGGAGATTTGGGACTATCAACCCTCTTAGTAATATTGTGATTGGCTCAGCCAAAGCCAAGACATTAGGCCTATGCAACCTATGCAGCTGCTAAGGGCTGCGGTGTTCCAGAGGTTTCATGCCACACACACAGACCACCCTCATTCCCAGTTTGTGGTCCCATTAGTCTCTGCCAACAATAAGCTGCAGCAGTGATTACATTCCTTTGCTTCTCTAGTGCCTTTCTCTACTCCCAGCCTGTTAACTTTTATTTTGATTTCATTTCCTTGCTTGATGCCTGGTTTGCACACTCCAGCAGCCTTTATATACTGCACATGAAAGACAGGCATGAACACAAAGGCTGCTAGGTCTTGCAAGCATATGAAGAGGCAGCACATCTGCTTCAGGAAACAGAACAAGCCACCTGCAGCCCAAAGTGTACTCGTTGTGCCCCAGTGGTGTCAGTGATGAGTACTGTACTGCCCATGTCAATTAATTCAATTCACATCAGACAGTCAAGCAGTTCCTGAAAAGGGAACTAGATGTGGCCTCAATTGTCTTATTTCATATGGGGCTATACAAAATTTAAGCTCATCCTGTTGAAAGCTTCATCAAAGGTATATCTGAAATAGGAGGGCATCAGACAGAGAACCAGTGACATCCAGTTGTCATAGCTCTCAGGTCAAGGGAATGCAAGAGAGTCTGCAGAGAATCACCCCTTCTTCCAGAACGCCACAGCCCAAGAAGTAGCTGAAGGTTTGTCTAAACAGTCTGGCGGTGCAGACTACAGGGGTGTGAACTGCAGCACCCACTAACATGTTATGCTGTAACTGTCCCATGTAGCTGTCCCCTGCTAGCGAGAACTAAAACTAGTTTGCATTATTGTAGTCCTGTTTGAAATGGGAGTATGTTAATGGGAACTAGGCACCTTATAGTTCATGCTAGCAGGGTCTACATGGGGCAGTTACAGGACAACCCTTCAGTTCACTCTGCAATTCACACCTCCATAGTCCTCACTGCAGGGCTGTGGAGACAAGCCAAGACTGCTTTCATAAAAGTCAACTTACCTGAGATTTTTTTTTTGGCAGGAAATTGATTTCTTGCTGAGATAAGGTCGCCTAAGAGGCTGTAACTGATTTGGTATACTAGCCTGACCACTTTAACACCAACGGACTTTGCCCTCAACCCGCTTCCTTAAGCTGACCCAGAAGCTAAACACTTCCACTGTTGAGTAAATTCTGTCCCACAATAGGGTTGTATCATAGCTTTCCTACTCAGATTTGAACATTAGCGTTCATAACCTGAGAAGCTAGCATGAACCCCTCTAAGCTTAATTACCAGCTTAGATTTGATATCGCTGCCACCAGCCAAAAATTCCAGGGTTTTGGCTCCCTCTGGTCTCCCCAAAACCTTCCCTGGGGGACCCCAAGACTCAGAGGCTCTGAGTCTTACCACAAAGGGAAATAAACCATTCCCCCCACCTCTCTCCCACCCAGAATTTCCTCTCTGGGCTAACCTGAGAGTTACTGATGCAACCTCTTTACATCACAATACCAAGAAGCATGTCTTCTCTCTTCCACAAAGAGACAAACCCAAAGACAAGGAAACAGAAAAGATTCTATCTCTCTTCCCCCTTAGCTTCTTCCCGCCCTGGGACACTAGGAGAGTTAAACACAGAGAGCAGTTTCCCCCTCCCCCCTGTCTTTCCTTTCTCCCACCAATTTCCTGGTGGGTCAACTAGAAAAAAAAAATCAACAGGTCTTAAAAAGCAAAACTTTTAATAAAAAAAGAAAGAAAGAATAGAATAACAGTTCTCTGTAACCTAGATGGTAAGATACAGAGTTTTCAACTTATAGAAAATGAATAAACAATAGAAAAGGGATAACCAGCCTTATCCAAAAAACAATACCATTTAAAGTACTTAGAGCCAAATACACATAAAGACTCCACCAGCCAGATACACAGATGCAAATACAGCAAAACAATTTAAAAGGCTATACTTTTGCTAACTTTGTACTTACAACTGGGAAACAGAAGATTAGAAGGACTGGAAGTAGACCTTCTCATAGCTGAGAGAGCACAGAACAGACAAAGACCCAAGACCAAGAAAACCCCCCACAAATTCCCTCCCTTAAGCTTTGAAAAATCCGGTTTCCTAATTGGTCCTCTTGTCAGGTATTTGGTTCCCTTTGTTAACCCTTTACAGGTAAAAGAAACATTAACCCTTAGCTATCTGTTTATGACAGGTTGTCACCTCTGGAGTGCAAAAAACTAGGACATCTATCTGCCTCCCCAACCAGCGAACTGTCTCCTCGTCCCACCCCTAGGAGCGGGCACCAGCTCCCACAGGCTTCTGCTTCCCATGCTCCTCATGGCAGCAACCTCACTGAGCAGGATGCAGCACTGGCTGGATCCACCCCCTCTCCACTGGTGGTGGCTGCCATGGTGGTGACTCCAAGCTCCCACTGTCGCACTTGCTATCCATGAGCCACCTCATCTTCATGTCTCTCAGACACTCCAGAGCCAGAGCACCCCCTGCACAAATGCCTCCATCCCATGGCTCCCCCTACTACAGCCACCAGGGACTGGAAGAGCCAGTGCAGACATCAGCAGGGGTGTCACTGACAAAACCCAGGGCTTTTATTGTCCAGGGAAACTTAGAGATTTCCCAGAACAGCTACCTAAAAAATGGGACAATCCTAGGATAAGCGGGACAGCTGACAAGCCTATGCCTCAAAAAGTCATGACAGAGTCATCAAGGTAACATTTTGGTGCCATGTAATTTGTTTTTGTTTTTGTTTTGTTTTTTGCAGGTAGCAGCTTTATCCCTAGAGAGGTGATTCCAGTTAAAGAGAGAGAGACTTAGGCAAAAACTGAATTTTTATTAGTGATATGCTTAACATCTTAACAGAAATGATGATAAGCATTCCCCCAAGAACTAACTGTTTATACATTCAGATAAACAGAATCTATAACACTCTGTAATAGCATCATCTGGTGGCTCCCAGGAATGTTATCAGTGCAAAGGTGTGGCAGTGTGCATCAATCAGTTCTAAAGAATAGGCAAACAAGCTAAAGAGATGTGGTGCTCTGTTACAATGGATAGTGACAGTACTAGCAACTTCATTATTATAACAAGGACCGCATCCCACCCAGTTAGAGTACTTGATCCAGTGCTTCCAATGGGAGGGGTCAAGGAAATACAGAGCTGCTTGGGACTCAGTGCCAATAACAATGGAGAAGGAGGGAGAAGGGAAGCAGGAGAAGAAGATAATGAGAAAAGGGGTAAGGAGAGATGGAAATGCTAGAGGGAGATACTGTGTAGCAGTTTATTCATTTACTTTAATCTAGCCCTTGTGATATACTTTAGAGTAATTGGGCATAGAATAGCATCCACAGGAAGATCCCCTTAACAGAGACCACTGGAGCACTTAAAAGCTCTTCAGGAGAGAGTGATAGCTTTCTGTCTCTGAAGTGGAAAGCAAGGATCAAGGTAACAATAATCATGCTCCTGGCTGCTTGACACTTTCTGAAGATGTCAGGTCTGAAGCTCTGTATTGTCTCAAGAATTAGAACCAAAAAGGCTTGACAGTCCGCAAACCCTAGAGAATTCCCCAGTTCAAACCACATCAGAGGTTTTGTAAGTAAATCGGTGAATCATGGTTCGCTAACAGGCATAGAAATGTTTAAACCATCAAGGTATCTTCCCCACTGGGATGCCACACATAACTCCAGAGACACAAGGTGATCAAAGGAAATGTCATGAGAAAAAATAACATTTTTAACCATTTATTTTACTCTAAAACCAATAAATTATCAGAATATGTGACTACTGGTGCATTCATCATGATGCTCTCTGAATTGCCCTATAGAGATCCAAGTTCATTTCCAAAAACAGAAAACCACATTCCCCACCTGTTCTGGTCCTGTTACACTGCTTACACCAGTGGTTATCAACCTTTTTCCATTTGCATAGCCCTAAAAAATTTCAATTGGAGGCGCAGACTTCTTTGGAAATCTTGGTCTGCAGACCACAGATTGAAAACCACTGTTCTATGGTAATGACAACCTTTTGTGGACTCCTTAGACATTGTCTGCAGACCCCCAGGGTGGACCACAGATCGAAAACCACTGGTGTAGACAGCACAACAGGGTCAGAATCTGGCTGCAGCTGCTCTGCTGAGAATTTCACTGGTGTGGATCAGGGGTTCAGCTGATGTAAAACTGGATCCTAAACCAGTCGTCTCCCCAAGTCTGGTATAAGAGCATGCCAGCAAAGAGAAAGAGGGAAAGGAGTGCAGCTGTGCTCCACCATTTCTCAGCTGATATATGATCTCTTAGGACTCATAATCAGCTGGTATAAATTAAAGCATCCCCTAGGCTGTTCAAATGTATATTAGGGCTGGGGCCACAAGCAGCTGTGGCTTGAAAATCGTAACTGGCTCCCTGATGGCCAGCACACACTTTTCCCCTGTGCCAAGACAATCTCAGTGCAGGAGATAATCGGGCCTAGAGTTGCTCTTTTCCAGGTCTAACAGGAGCTGTGAAGGGAGTAAGTTGGTCCTTTTCGGGAGGGACTGCAAATCAGACATAAACTGTGTGGTTTGCCATTTGCCTCTCTAATTAAACGAAGACTCAGTGGCTCAAATTCTCCCTAAGTTTCATGCAGACAGCTCCCATTGATCTTTGGTCAATCTGAGGGCAGAAGTTGATCCACAGACTTTACCTTTTACAACACACTGAAGATCTGGCTGTAGAGTTTGAGTCACATCTCCACTCTAAGAGAAATTTCCAATTAACAGCAATTGCTCCTGTGTTGAACGAGTGCAGAACTAGGACCCTCTCTACTACATATTATTTCAGCCACTGCACAGTCCAAGCTATGCCTCTCACTAGTGATGAAATTGCCTCAGACTCATTAAGATACATTTCATATCCTCAGTATATTGTACTTGTGACAGTCCATCCATATAGGAGGATATGTGTAAGCTATAGCGCACAATAGGATGTGTGCATTCACCAGCATAAACACAATCTGGATGTGCTAACGCACAAGTCACAGGTCAGCACACCCAAAGTGCACATACATGGGCTGATGAAAACTCATTCTGGAGTGTGTAAGTGAACTCTTCTCAGGATCATAATTTGTCCTACAGGGGGCAAAGGTGCCCCATGGCTAACAGTATGGCGGGGCGGGACAGCAGACTGTTTAGGCTGCGCAAGCGGATGAAGAGTGGGCAGTCAATGGCATGGAGTAGTGAAGCCTTCACTGGACCCACCCTCAGCACCTCAGCCTGTGCAATTCAGTTGGCACAGAAGGGAATCAATTCTGGTACTGGAGCAAGTGGGGAGCCGTTACCTGAATTATTATTCTGAGTCACAATTCCTTCCCTGGTCTGTTGTAGGCGCAGCACAGCTACCTGCTGCTACCTCTTACTCAGAGCAGCTTGTCAGATCACAGTCTAACCCAGAATGGCTTCGTGAACAAAATAAATAAACCTGACACATTTAAATATAATATGCCAGATCCTCATCTTGCGCAAATCGGCATTGCTCCATTGGCATCAGTGGCTGCATGCCAATTAATTGACTCCAGCTGAGAATTTGGCCCCCTACATTTAGAAAATGTTAATCTGCCTAAAAGAGGTTCCAAAACTAAACAGTGTGAACAATATTGTTGTACAAGAACAAAACAAAGTGCAAACTAAAGAAGTAATAAAGATAAAAATATTGAGAACAAGTTCCATTGTCTGTGGCTATTGTAGGGGATTTTTAGAAAGTGGAGACACAAGAAAAAAATCTGCTTTTGTCTAGAATGTCTATATTTCCACATTAAAACTCCTTTCCATCCATCTCTTCCCTTCATCTCTTCTCCTTACACTCTCTCCTTTGCTTCATTCTACTTTCCTTCCACCATGGCAAGGGCACGAGCAGGAACAGTTTTCAGAAGAGAAGCCACCACAGGTCTTGCTCCCCTCAGCTGAGCAGAAGAAGCTGCTAAATCTTTGAAGCCTGCTGAGGGTGCTGCTGCTAAGGGGAGAGTGGGGTGGGAGAATGAAAGCAGAAGGAGACAGTGCTAGAAGGAAGACAGAGAAAGAGAGGAGGGGTAGAGAATAAAAGAGAAGCAAGGAAAGGGAAAAAGGGGAAGTAAAGGATGAAACTATTCCTCCAAGATTAGGGCCCAAACCAGCAATCATTTGCTGGGCATAGTGCTCAAGGGCCTGATCCTGTAGTCTCTCTTTGGATCAGACCCCGAAGCACTACGCCAGCAGTAAGTGCTTTCAGGAGCACTGAGCCCTTAGGCATTTACTAGTCGCATTCCTCTGGTGCTTTGTGATTTACCTCACCTCTGTTATCACTCAGACAAACCCATGTTCCTGCCATCTTCTAGGAACTTAATCCAAATCAGAATCAATATATTTTCATTTCCTGGAAACCTATAACTACAAATCCCTTTGTCTCTTTTTCTTGATACTAGACTCCCTATATTATTCTATTTAGCTGGGCAATTTTTTAAAAAAAGAATAATAAATCTGACTGTAAGATTACCACAGACAGTTGGAAAGCATGACTGACACATTTCACTAGCATGTTTGGTTCACATCCAATGTGTATTTACTAATAATTTTCCTACAAATAATGTTAATTCATGATGCAAAGTCTGTTTTCATTTTATTCAGTAGTGCACAATATATTTTATTTTATAGAAACTAAAACTCATAATTCAACCATCAATTTTGTTTCAGATGGGGAAGTGCAGGTTCAGGCATTCTGCGAGCTCTGGTTTAAAGCTTGATGTCTCTAAAAGAACTGGAAATTACAAATACAGTAACTTGTGGATTTTATATTTTAGAAAATTAGCACATCCTTGCATTACATAGCAGGCAAACATTGAACAGTGCTTGATCAATAACAGAGATTGCCAGAGGTCTGATATAGTCTGCAACAGCTAACAGTAAGTGTTGCTGTAGGCTATGGAACTAGGAATATAAAATGTTGAATGACAGTAATAATTCATGCAACTTGGGACATAGAAAACCAACAGTATATCAATAGCTATAGCAAGCACTGCAGAAAATGTGGAGGATTTTGATGCTTCAGGAGCTTGTGTTTCACTTTAAAACATATTTTTCTTGGTGAAATATATACTTTCCCTAGTTATTAAAAACATTTATTTTCAGTTGCATGTTGCTACTTCTCCATTAAGATTCTAAAAGACGTGCAGCTCACAAATGGGCTGAGAGACTCAGAGATTCAAAAGGCAAAATATATATATTTATTGAAGAAAATCACATAAAACATTTATAAGGCAGGAGTTGCAGAGGATTAGGCTGGCCAAAGCTCATTGAAAATACCTGGGAATCATGGAGCATTTCAGCATTCAGTATAGTTATTGTGGTAATGTACATGGTCCTCTCATTGATTTGAATGGGAGCAAGACCTTGCTGTATAGCAGGGGTTCTCAGTTTTGTTCTTTCTGAGGCCCCCACAACATTCTAACAAACTGCACGGTCTACCTGTGCCACAACAATTGGTTTTCTGCATATAAAATGCAGGACTGGCATTAGGAGGTAGCTAGCAGGGCAATTCCCTGGGGCCCCATGCCATACACTCCCTGCAAAGCTCCATTGCTCAGGCTTCAGCTTCAGCCCTAGGTAGCGGGGCTCAGGGCCCTGGGCTTCAGACCGAAGCGGTGGGGCATCAGCTCTCTGCCCTGGGCCCCAACAAGGCCAGTGCTGGCCCTATTTGGTGGACTCTTGAAACCTACTCACAGCCTCTCAAGGGTCCTTGAATCATTGCTATAGGGGATACCCATGAGATATCTGGCACCTTCTTAAAACAAAACTCATTAAATTCACATTTTATTTTGTTTGAAAAGGAAAGAATGTTTTGTATCAAGCGAGCACATCATACATGTTTATTCCTTTGTAAAATACATTCTGCATAATTAATATTTCTCCTGTTGTCCATTGTAAAAAGGTAACACAGCAGGTAATTTATTACATCTGGCTGAAGAAAGAATGAGTCTCTCTGATGTGTTTTCCCCTCTACGCTTCCATTTTATTGCTACTTTGGGAATGAAAAAGTGACTAGTGCTACTTTACTGAATAAGGCTCCCAGAAAAATTCCTCAGATGAATGTTTAATGAGAAAAAAAAAAAGATGTTCAAACAGGTCCATTCTTATGCATGCAGCTATGCGTTCTAAAACACTTCATCAATATATTAGCCATCCTCGATTTTTCTGAATTTGTTGATAGTGACATCTGACTGGATAGACAGATGAATTACATAACATTCATGATTTTTAAAATATGAATGTGGCCCTTAAAAATACAGGTAATACTTCTTTTAAAAATGTAAAATACTAACCAAAAAATGAAACACATCACAAAGAAACCCACCATCCATTATTTAAATCTTCCCCTGTGAGAGACTGAAGACTAGAATGCCTACTGAATCCTCTCTTCTTCAACATGAAATGGATCCTTCCATTGCAGGGCTTAAGGTCTTGACTCCCAACCATGCACTCTGGGATTTTTTTTTAAGGATGCATATTCAAACAATAATTAGAATTGCTTAAATATCATTTCTATTTTTACAAGACCATAAAATTACTTTTATATGCATAGTACAGCACCTACTAAACCAGATATTTCAGTTACAGTGAGACAGAGATGATAAAAGAACAAAAAATTAAGCCCGCTGTCTCTGAGATATATTAAAAGAAATCTCTCAGTTTTGAGCAGAATGTCTTTGCTCATTTGGTCTTTCAGCTTCGTTTAGGGAGAATACATTTTAGTTTTCCCATTGATATTCAGCAAATCTACAGCTTTCACTCCTGCCGATCCTGCTTATCTTTGAATTAAAAATGTCTAAAGTATTTACACAGTGCTGAAAAATTACTATTTCAATTTATTGTATTTTCATTGTCTCTCCCCTTGTGACTGGTACAGCTTGCCTGCAACTGAGAGGGCACTTTGAGGCTTACTTTGATTTATTGTATTGCACAATGGAGCCTACTGTTTTCCTTTCTAATCAGAGATGGCATGTTGGGTGAAAAATAAAGCTTTTTATGCCTTTCTTTAATGATCACTATCTCATGTGCTTTGTATTTGTTACGGCTGGTTGGGTGCTGAAAAACAGCATTCATAAAGATCTATTTGAATTCCAAACTGTTGTTCATTTTCACTGTGGTTTTGCCCCTTTGTTCTTCCTTATTCACAAATATTCACACGAATGTTAGTGGAGTGGCTGTTCTTTGTATGGATACCAGCATTCATAAGTGAACAAGGGGATACCTGCTCAATTGACAGTACTCATCATTATTCACTCTGCATTAATCATTATTCCCTAGCTTAAAAAGTTTGTCATCCATTCAGGCAGCAGAAGCAATATCACGTGACTTAGGAGACCACTCACACACCATGAATAGCAGATAGTAAATAGAGGATTCACCCTGCCAGGGAGGATGGGAGGATTCAGAAAGCAGCACAGAGGTTTAGTCCTCTGCATGAATGACCCAGTCCAGTGTTTATGCCCTGAACTATGAGATTTCACCATGGATTTTGGGACACTTGTAAAGTTGGAGACCACACTCCCTGTATCTATTCCACAGAAAGGCAAATCTCACTTCATGCCACAATCTCACTGATCATTGCTTGGAAACTTCTTGAAAAGATATGTGCAGAATATTAATAATATTAACTAACATTTATATACACACCCCTTTTCATCCATACATCTCAAAGTCCTTTCCAAAGGTGGGCATTTTAATCCCCATTTTACTGCTGGGAAAACAGAGGTACTCAGAGGTTAAATGACTTACTCAGGGTTGACACAGCAAGTCAGCTTCAGAGCAAGAGATAGAACTCACGTCTCCCGACTTTCAGACAAATGCTGTATTGACTAGACCACACTGCCTCTGATTTAGGAGTTCCTGTAACTTCTCCATGGGTTTTTCTATGGGTTTTTTCTTGCTCTGGTTTCCAATGACATTGTTCCCATCGAAAAATTGTTCCTTCATTACCTCTCTCAGCATATTGCTAGGAACAATGGAGAAAGGTAAAATGTATTATTCATTTCTCCAACTCCTAAAATCAATACCCATCAAAATACAAATATAATTCAAATCAGAGGGCACTTACTGAGCACAGATCCTCATAATTAGATATGATTTCTCAACAATGTCTTAAATTATTTATCCAAGAGATGGATACCAGGCACTCTATAGGCCCCAGAGTGAATATTTTAAGCCTCAGGTCACGATGCAGCAAAAATGAAATGCTGTGCCCTGCAACATGATTTGCAATCTTGATAAACTGATGTAACATCGATTCACATCAGTCAGTGCCAAAATTCTGTGTCATTATAACAGCTAACGAGATATGTTGAAAGCCAATAACCTCATGAAATGGATGGGTATCAATGAAGGATACAGCTTGTGCTGCTAGAAATCAGTTAAAAATGCAATATCCACCTCTGATAGAAGTCACTAAACCACCATCACTAGCATTGAAGTTTACGTCATGCATGGACATTCATCATGAGAGCAGCTCCCCCTAGGGTGGCTGTGGTCGCTGTAACCAATTCCATTATAAGTTTTAAAGTCTCATTTCTTATGGTGGTTATTTCTTAGCCAGCAGCTCAGCCCCCAAACTGTTTCCCCTCCAAATTTTTTATTTACATTTGGCCTTTTTAAAAAATCTAGGCAAGAGAACCAAAAAAGTTTTGTGGTTTTGGAGACTTTAGGTGTGTTAGAATGTGGAAGCGCTTGCCTGTAAAATAAAACATTTACAACTGCTAGTCTATAATGTAGAGTAATGTCTTTCAATATTTAATAATGAGGATTTATCATATGCAATTTTCCTTGAAAATATAGTACTCAATGTTAACTGAAAAGTGCAAACATTTGCCACAATAGACCTTAGCGATGTATCATGCCAACAATCCAGGGATTAAGGATCCTGGCTGCCCGTATATTGACAGGATACATAGACATCAATTTCTCTAATATCAGGGATCAAAGGTTCGAAAGAATAGTCTCAACTATTGTTTTATGTATAAACATTCCTTTTTTGTAAACTACCCAATTTTTAATAAATACCTTACTTGAAATTTGAAAATGTCATGATTTTATCTTTTTTTTTTTAACTTTGTCTTCATTAGTTGATAACAATCAAAAGTTGTATCCAATTCAGGGCCTAAAAATGATATGGTCCTTTTACGTATAGTAAAAGTGGACACTGAAGTACTGATCCATATCACTAGATAATGGCTTCCTGAGAGATCTCTGAAATTTTCAGCCTTAATGTTGTGGTTCCTAGATATAAACTTACAAAATAAATTTTAATGGGCTGCATCCATTCCACACACAACTCAATAACAATTCTGTATGGAGCAGCTATAACATCAGACCCGATAGTAGGTAAGATATTGACTTAAAGCCATTAGAGAAATTCAGAGCTAAGGTTTCTCAGACAGTGCCTCATCCTGTAGTCTTGATGGTGGTCAGACTCCCAGTGAAGCCAATTTGAAATTGGCCTGAGTCAGTCCTGCAGGAATAGGCTCTCTAATTTTATCATGTCAAAGTGTCTGCATATTTCAGTTGTTTAGGTCTGTCTGTAATCTTACTTACTATTCTTCTGGCACTACTGAGGTAGAACTGTATGAACCAAGGATGCAAAGAGTGGCATTTTAAAGTTCAAGTCAGAATTTTAATGCTATTTTAACCTACTTTATTAGCAAGTAAGAATAGTGGGTGTTAAACTGTGGTCCACAGAATCCTACTTGGTGGTCTGTAGGATGAAACATTTTGAGAACCAAGCAGTGGGGGATTGGATGCAGAGTGTAGAGATAGTCCATAAGCAGATCCCTACATATTGGAGTGGTCAGTGAAATGAAAAAGTTTGGAGACGTAATGAGTTTAAAAAGTATGTACAATTAGGGACAGCATGGAGAGTCAGATTGATATCTTAGTTATTTTTGATTAACTATTAATTATTCATCAATTCCTATTCTATTGTTACTATTCTATAGTACCAACCATGTACTAGGTGTTTGTCAGGCACATATGAAGACAAGGCCCCTGCCCCAAGTGTTTACTGTCTAAACTCTACTACTGTACATCACAATAACCCCTTGTCTACATTGCACTGCAAGGCGGACTGCAGGGCAGGGGCAGAGAATAGCAGTGTGCACCAATGTGCTGGAACTCCCCCCTTGTGGATGCTGCAGGCACAAACCAAAAGATTCCTAGTTCTCATCAGTGTGATCATGTTTGAAGAGTCTACAGGAATGTAAACTAGGAATCTTTTAGTTCACTCCTGCAGGGACCACACAGGAGAGTTTACACCCAGCAGCTTGGTGCACATGGCTGTTCATACCCCCATAGTCTAAGCTGTAGTAGACAAGCCCTAGTATGCCTTCCTTGAATGAGACAACTTTAATCCCTTTTACATTTTCCTCATCTCTGTTTTGTTGTTTTAAACCAAGCATAAATAATTATAAAGAAAAATCAAACATTATAACCATGTTTTGTTTTCCTTTTGTATTATTGTTCCGCTAGATTGTATTAAACGCTTTTAAAAGGTGTATAATAATATATTACTTAGTGCACAGACTGCCTAAATAAACACTTTGGACCAGTTTTTCAAATGGAGGGAGACTATGTGCAAATAGCTTTGTGCAAACATGCAACTGCTTTTGTAAGTTCTAATTGCACAGGTAGTGGCTGCTTAAGTGATCAAACATATGCCCAGGGACTTGATTTGAGCACAAGAGTGTTAATTGCATTCTCTAATGTGTGCACCATTGCATTAATATTTTTGGTACACACAAATGGACCTCCACCCTTTGACAATTTAGCCCTATCTGTGTGTTTCGTGTACACTATAGAGCAGCATTCTTCCAAGCTGCTGGGCTACTCACAGCAGATTTTCCATTCACTAGAGAATTGTATAAACATTTTATATGTCAGAACCTCCCTTAGAGGTAAGAATGAGATTTTTTGTAATCCTAACTAATATATCTTTTCATCCAAACACTACTACCTGCTTACATTATAGTTGATTTAACCGAACTAAAGTGAAAATACTAGTTTATAGCTGCAGGTTGGACTCAGAGGTTAAAAGTGAGTATTTAATCTCTATTGCTTTTTAGCATAAAGTTTGCACAACAGGGACGTAGTCTGGAGGTGATCCAACATGGAAGATCCAGACCAAGGGATCATATATGACCTTGAGAGAAAATTACTTATTTTCCATAAAATAAAGAAGTATACCTTTTTCACAGGTTTTCTTTCTACAAACAAGGTTTATGCAGCTGACAGATATTGGCTCAACAGATTTCAAAAGGAGGACTTGTGAACAAAAAGAGATTTGTTTAGCTGACTACACTTCCAATACAAATTCTTTTGCCTCAACATATATATGAATCAGGAAAATGTCTTGCAGAAAAGATCCTGCACCTCAGAGAAAGGAAGGCAGAGGGTTTTAATGACACTTCCTGGGTCCCATTACTGTGGTAGCTCACAATCTTTAATGTTTATATCCTGTGCGATAGACTCAGGCCAGTTGGGTGCAGCAGAATAGCAGAAGGCAGGTATCCTGGCCACTGGATTAACAGTTTTCTGTTCTCTGACTGATCAGAGCAGGGGCTGCTCCAGGCTAATGAGAACACCTGACTCTAATTAACCTGCAAAGAGTCAGGTGAGGCCATTAAGCTAATATGGCCACTTGACTCTAATTAAGGCCCTGCTGATGCTATAAAAAGGGCTCACTCCAGTCAGGCAGAGGAAATCCAGCAGAGAGGAAGTGTTGCTGAAGGGCTGGTTAATGAAGATACCCTCTAACCATCATTAAGGGAGCCCTAAGATACGGGTGAAGAAAGGAGAAGCAGGAGAGCTGTGGGGAAGTGGCTCAGGGAAATGTAGCAACTCTGGCAGTGAAAGATTGGCTGCCAACAGCTGCTACCATTAGGGTCCCTGGGCCAGAACCTGGAGTAGAGGGTGGGCCCGGGTTCCCCCCAACCCACCACTACAGGAACATCTCCTGGGAGGGGAAGTCAGGCCCGTGTCAGGGCAGGAGGCTAAACTGTTCTGAAATAAGCTCCCAGGAACAACAGAAACCGTGGGAGTTCTCACCAACCTCCTTGCTGGCCTATAATGAAAAGGGCTCAGTAGACTGTAACCATGGCCCTAGAGAGAGAAAGGCTACGTGAAGGGTCACAGTGAGCCACTGAGGCTAGCATAAACCACCTAGAAGCGCAGGACCCACAGGGGCAAGGTCAGAGCTCTGCCACACCTGTAATATGGAAAAGTACTATTGTCCCAATTTTTCAGACAGAGAGCAGAGGCACAAAGAAACTAAGTGACTAGTCCAAGGGCACAGACAGTGTCTGTCATAGGGTAGAGAATTGAACCCAAATCTGCCAACTCCCTGGTTAGCACTCTCACCACTTGACCATCTGTGACAGGGTGTATAAACCCCTTGCTGGACCAGAAGGGGTTAAGGAACAACTGTGGACCAAGGCCCCTTCCCTCTGCTCTTGCTGAGCATGTTTGGGTTGGAGGTGAGGTTTAAAAGCCAGCCAGGCCACTCAGTTTAGGGTGGGCAAACCAAGGAGGAGGATGTGCCCTGGGAGCTCCTGGAGGAGGACTGGAGCTGACCCCACATTGAGCTAGTGAGCAGGGGAGCCACAGCACTCAACAACTGACACAAGAACTGAAAGTCCAGAAGGTGACTTCCCCAGAGAATGGTGGGGACCGGATGGGATATGGATTACAGTAGGAAGTGGCCCAGGGAAGCTGACTGGTGACTGACACCATACAGAGACAGGTAAGCAGCTGAACCAGACTGGGCCTGGACTGGAACCCAGTGGAGTGGGAGAGCCCAGGTTTCCCTACCCTCCTGTCGCCTCAATTGCAGCCACGGGGCAGGAGCCTCTGCAACTCCAACTCCCCCGATCACACCATCCTTGCTGAATCCATAATTATTAAAGTCTGGAAGCAAACATTAGTGATCAACAGCATCATACTGATTATCTCCAGGGGACATGTTCTCCAAGATGCCATGCTAGTAAAAGATAAAGTCCAGGTCCCAAATGTCCCTTTTGATAGAATAAGAAAATATGACCATATGCTTCACAGCAGCACTCAAAAAATGTCCAGTCACTTACCTTTTAGCTGTATACATTAGTCTCTCAGAAACAGAGATTAAACTGATAGTGCATCAGTACTCATAATGAGAGGCTAAACTGCCACTGTGGCCTGTGAACCTGTTTTATACACCGTGTACAAATTATGACAAAAATATTATCATTATGACATTTTTTGTGCTGCATTTGGAGTATGTGGCACTGATACCCGTGAAGAGAAAAGAACACAGCACATCTGGAATGCAGTTGTTCCATCCCATCTTGTTACCTTTGCAGGTCACAGCTAACAGTTGGCATATAATATTCTGGCAGAAATATCACAAACTATCAGATGTGTCAATATATTTTCAATCGATAACATGCATGCTACATGCCCACATCACATTCTTATCAGGAAATGCAGGTGCCATACATTGTCTTGCTGGACTACAGGTGCATCATTGTTGTGAGACCTTGTAATCTTAATCAAACTTCCATGTGGGAAATGCACTATAGCAGGATTACAGGGAGCTGGGAGATATTCAACCTTCTGGGTCTCATTTTAAACAGACTCGTTATATATAAGTAATCTTTTTCAGGTGTGGACAATCACTTTTCTATATGCATTTCTATTAATGATTGATTTCCAGAGGTATTTGGAGTGACTCTAACCAATGGTGTGGCTCAGATGACTATATAATATTTATTTGTAACATTGACTGTCTCAGGCTGTGTTTACTGTGAAGCTCATTCTTCTGTGTGTTCATGAGGAAGCTCAGTAAAAGACTTGTACACTGTCATGCAAATATTCCTATTGTTTTATGTGATGTGTTTGGAGTGAGATGTGTTCCTGTGCTACTGTGTATAAATACAGTGTTACTTGGCTCATGAGAGGTATAATAGGCTTTGCCCTAATCTTGCAATTTCCACTTTTGTTCTAATAAAGCTGACTGATTGCATTGTTACGGTGTGCACTGTTTTCTAGTATTGCACATAAACTATCAGTGCCAATGATCTGCATCTGATAATTTGATTGCACTTAGCTCACTTATAGCACTTTTATTACTAGATCTCAAACTGCCTTACAAACGAGGCAGTATCTTATCTTAATTTTACAGATGGGGAAACTGAGGCACAGAGCAGTGAATGGACTTTCCCAATGTCATCCAGCAAAATGATAGTAGAGCTGAGAATAGAACCCAGGCTTTTTTGAGTCTGCATGTGGTGTTCTATCCATCAGCCCTGCCCTATGAGATTTGCCTCTTTGGCACACATGCTTAGGCTGGACCTTCCAATTAATGACATGATCTACTATCACTATTATTTTCAAGCTTGATATTTAACCCCTCCTCCCCCCACACACACCAGCACTATGGAGTCTGCTTGTGCCAGACAGGATGGTAACTTTTGTACACTTAGGCGGTAGTGAGGGGTTTGCCAGCTAGCAGCAACAATGGCTGTGAATATAGCCCTGTGTACAGGGTAAGCTATTTGCTGAACACTGACCATGTTCTGGGGGTCGTACAGCTACAGAACATCTTCCCACAGCCTAGTGCACAAAAGCCAGGGCTACACAGAGGCTGAAAAGGATTCAAAATAACTTCTTCAGTTGTGGCTGTGCAGTGACTTGCTGACTCCTGAGTAATCGACACATAAATTTCTTTAGTGAGATGACAGAGCCCACAGATTTGGCCACTCATTCCAGTTAATAAATCTGTTCCCAAATGTCTAGAGTGCTACTGTGCCTGCCATGCTCCTTCAAATGCCACAATATCACTACACAGTAATGAAGATGTTAATTTTTTTAATGCACAAAATACCAATACTCTGTGCTAATTGTTCAGTTTCTGGGATTAGAATGTATGTAGACTGTGAGATTGCTGAGCTCTTGGTTTTGTCTTCAGTTCATGAAGCTACTGACCAAAACCTGTTTATCACTACTGAGTCATTGTGAAAGTGCATGTTGGAAATAAAAACAAATTGTGCAAAAGATTTTTATCCCAAATGCTGAAGAAAATTTCTTATTCTATCCAGTATGAAATTAAAGAGTAAAAACAAAATCAAGGTCACTATAATGAAACCAGCAATCACAGATTTTCCCAACATTTCTCAGATTTTTAAGAGAAGAATGAAGTTTCTGAACTTCAGTAACTTCCATATAAAAGGACACAATTCTGACAGGATTCAGGAAATTATTTAAAGTCATAAAAGCAACCCCGTAAGCAGTCTGAGGGATCCAGTTAGAGCCTGGATATTTTCCTGAAATTAGGCTTCAGTTTCACTCTGGATTTTAATTGACAAAAAGCTCAAAAGGATCATCTGGAGCCACTCACCTCTGGATGAGATCAACCACTTTGAGCACATGTTGTGATGAGACAGTCTTGGACACTGAAGTCATTATCATGGAAGGACAAGGGTGTTATGTAGCATGTGTAATATATTAACAATTGTTAGTCAGACAAACAACAAAAGGTCATAGTTGTTTAAAGGCCTTAAACGCCATCATTAACTGACATCAGGATGGTTCATTGTGTCTTCTTTAAAGAAGCTTGATATATATATTTCTGAGCATTAGAAAAAACTGCAATTCTTAATCTGCCTCAATAACAGAAAGACAATTTCATATCAGTTTTCTCTCAGAAAACAAAATAATTGCTTTATTGTTAAGAGGGGGGATAATTTCAACATTTTCAATATAATATAATTTTGTTCTTGGATTCAGAGTCTTAAAACTACAAAAATATTTAGCTGAAGTGACACAGGAGAAAAATAATCTTGGAGTCCAGTGACTCCATACGTCAGAAGAGGAAGGAGAAACCATCAGTAGAATTATTTCTGAATATGTCACTGCAGCCCATCTATAATTCTCTTTGTAGCTAAGCCCTTTCTCTCAAAGAGGCAAATGGTGTTGGTTTGTGCAGGAGTGTTATATAAAGAGAAGCTAAACCAGAGAGCCTGACATTATATCTCTGAGTATTTTAACTGTAAAACAGTTGTTTCTTCAAGGGCAAAATTTATCACACTATAAAATTGTGACATAGACATGTTGTAACAGTATTAAGAATAAGCCCAGTTCACTAAAGTTGTGTTACCTTATGCCTCTAAAACTCAGTTCTCGTCAGTGGGCCCAGGTAATTTCCCATATGTCTGTGGGACAGATGAGCTCCTCAGCTGCTATAAATCTGCATAGTTCTATTAGCCTCAGTGGAGCGTTAGCACCCAAAGATCTGGCCCAAAGTTTATCTAAAGAGAATGACAAATATAATACAGTTTTAGAGATTGACTTCTCACCTTTACGAGGATTGGCCTTGCAAAGACACGCAGGTTTAGGAACCATATGGGCTGGATCATGTCCCACTAAACCTGATTCACAGGTTTATTTGACATGCCTGGCTTCTTATCTCACCCACAAGTGATGTTCCCAGTATTGTGCATGCCATATTTATTGCCTGTATCCCAAACCATTCAGAAGTCTATTCTATGTTTTAGACAGCTCCACTTCCTTCTTTTTCCTCTTCCATTTTTAGAATTTACCAAGGCATATCCACATAATTGTATTCTCTGTCCATCTTTATGTTTTATCATCCCAAATTAGCATCTCCACATCACCCACAGTAGGGCCAGCTCTCCTTTGTTCTCTGTTAACCGTCATGCTTTTACATATTAATATCCCTGGCTGTCACCCTGAAGCTTCTCTATGATGTGCTGGGAGTTGTTTCAGCCTCTGACTAGCTCAGGATCAGAAAGGAGGTTTAAAGCCACTTTCTCCCCATACTTCAGCTACCCCAAATGAGGACTGAGCCCTTATATCAATTTTATAAGCCACTCACTCGACATTAATTTTCTCTGCATCAAATAATGAATAATAATGAATCTAGCACAGTGGTATGGGAAGGTGTAAATTACACCTTCCAGAGCCAGTTAAGCCCTTTGTGCTCCTGGAGTGATTCACCTCCACACAAGATAAGTGATATTAAATGCCCTCACACATCACTATCCCTACCAGAGATGTGGCAGCTTTAATTTCCACCAGGCTTCCACAGAAGTTTAATCAGTGGAAGTCACCAAGAAGACGCTCTGAATAAGAGTGCCCTGCAGCTACCTAACTAGACCCTTTTTCCAGTGAGTGCCACCCACTTTTTGGATTCCACTGGCCCTTTATTACCTCCAGAGTATAAATGAGACTTTCTACCACTTCATCCTTTTCCTCTGGCGGACTGTCCCCTGCCCCTTCACCAGAGACCTCCACCAGAGGCTATGCTGGGTTAAGTCCTGAATAAAATCTAGCCCAACGTGTTGTATTATGTAATGCTTTTCATCCTGAAAGATCCCAAAGCACTTTCCGAACTCTGCACAGGAATCACATCATCCACCAATGAAATGCAGACACATCTGGGTGAAAGAGAGTAGCTGTTTAACAGTGGGCAGCAACACCATGCAGCATGGTAGGGAGTGAAGAAAACAGTGCCATATACAACTGAGATTGCCTAGGGTATTCAAGCAGCTAGAATGTAATTGTTCCAGTCAGAATGTAAAGAGAACCCTAGGGGTTAACATTTGTGAAAAGTGACATGGAATTTTTAATGGCCTCATTAGATCACAACCTCAGCTTTATGTCTTATCTGAAGATCAGCACTTCCAGCAGGTTAGCTCTCTATAGTAAAATGCTGATGCATTGGCCCAGTAGTACTGACTCAGACAGGGGAGTGTCACCTACTGAGTCACCACCAGCATTACTTCCGACAGAACCTAGGGGTTCATCATAGATGATCATCCAATTACTGACCTATCCTACCTTGCAGAATCTGATGAGATCACAGGACAAACTGACACAGCTGCATACCACACCATGTTTTTAACATGTATGTAAACATATATTGTGAAACCACTATAAGGATAACATGAATAACATAAGATATTTCAAGTCATAGTTTCAAGTGGGACCATAATGGCTGAAACCATTGTGATAGTAAAATATACTTAGAGACTATCAAATTATCTTTGGATAACAGCATAATGAATGCTTTTCAGCACTGCACTGTATATATCCTGATAGCCGAATAAATAATATTGTGACTGAATAAAAAAGGATCAGAATTTCAAAGAGAAAAGATTTCATAAACAGGATGCTTTCATAAGAGAACCTGACTTTTTGTATTGTTCTGGAGAAGTTCTGGGGAATATTAAATAATGAAAAATAAAAAATTAGTTATCTTTCCGTGGCTCACAACTACATACAGTGACATCCTATGGTAAACAAAGTTTTTAGAACATTCATTTATTACATATTAACCTGTAAAGAATGTGTTTGTCAATATTAAATTGTTCGTGTGGAGGTCTTTGTTTCTTTTCCTATGAGTCATGCATTCAAATATAGCACCTAAATTTGCAACTCCCAAAATCTGCAAATGTAAGCAGCACTAGCGTGAGCAAATCAAGTAGCTAAGCAACTAATGCTCTTGTGCATTAAAAAAATTACAGACATTTATTTAAAGGGAAGATTGAGGCACTTTTGAAATTTTGGGCCAAGGAATTATTCTACATTGCTGTTATGATCTCAGTGGAATATATGAAACACAACCCAAAGTGCCCTTAGGATTGTTCAAGATACATCAAAGGGCAATAAACCGCAGCATAGCTAGACCTATCCCCAGCATGCATTGGTAAATATACACTGCTTACTTCCTTAATGTTAAATACCATACATTTAAAGAATTCATGCTAGTTTCATTGCTTTGGTCATTAAGAATAACCTATAGATTAAGCCTATTAGGTGAGTTTTAGCTTCTATAACATCCTGCTAACATCTGCTTAGATGCCACAGTTTGCATCGTATTTTCATTAGAGGATAATTTAACATGATTGGTGTCTTCATCTCCATCACTGGATGTCTCAGAAATATTTCTTCTTGTCAGATTTCTTCATCAGTGCCCTTGGCAAGATGCTTTGCCATGTACTTTTTTAAGGGGTATATATGCAGACTTGGAAGTAAAGCACATCATCATTTACATTTTATGAAACAAGGGCACAGAACTGTAACATCAAAGACAATAAGCAATTAAAGGTGATGCTGTAATTCCTAAATTGGACTGTCTGAAACGTCACCTAAATGTCTTGCAGAAGCTCTGACATTAGCAGTATTTTAACAGCAAGCATACAGCAATATTGCACTTACCTTTCTGAAGACTTATGCTTCCATAGTGTTTAAATTCTTAAGAAGCCTAACTGTAACCATTCTAGCAATTCCAGCAAGGCGTAGTCTAAGAGTTAAATTAAAATTAGGGAAAATGAGATCATTTTTAATGAGCTAGTTACAACCCTGAATAATGCTGGCTGTTGGTTCTGCTTAATAAAACTACCATCCAATGCAAAATAGATATTAAGTTAAATTATTTTTATCAAGTCATAAATTCAATGCAGAGCTTTCCCACAAGCCTTAGAGACAACAAAGCTTTATTAACTTCTTCCTTTTCCAACTCCTCCAAAATATTTCAGCTTTTTACAAGAACCCATAGTAAGGATTGATCCAAGCCCATTAGAGTTAATGGAAAGACTCACATTGACTTTAATAGGTTTTGGAGCTGGCTGTTACCAAATGGAGCGATATTGAAATACACTATGTGTTACTTAATATCCCAATATTATTATTGTTAAATATGTATATATCGTCTCAGACTTCTGGAACGGAATTCACTGTCATACAGAGTACATATATCGAAGCTGAATATTTGGTTTTGGGGTGGAAGGTGTATTCACTACAAGAATCTGTTTTTCACATTCTTTCACAGTTTACTGCTGTGGACATTTTCAACATTTATCTTTACTAATGGTCTAGTATAGATTCAAAATGAGGAGCAAGTTTATTAGACTGAAGATGGAGCACTTAGGGGATAGAGCACTGGACTGGGATTCAGAAGACCTGGGTTCAATTTCTGGTTCTGTCCCTGCTTTGCTGGATGACTTTGGGCAAGTCACCGCCTTCCCCGTGCCTCAGTTTACCCATCTGTAAAATGGGGATAATAACATTGACCTCCTTTGTAAAGAGTGTTAAGGTCTATGGATGAAAAGCACTATATAAAAGCTAGGTATTTTTATCCCTATCCCTATATATTTTGGGTGCAATTCACCCCAGACACGAGGCCCTTTATGTTGTGGAGTTGGCACTGTACCAACCTCTCAAACAACAGTGTGGACAGCAGATCAGGGATAGGAATAAGGAGGGTCCCAAGTTCCCTGATTCCGTAAATACAGTGGCCTCAGCATGAGTAGCCTGAAAGACTGCAGCCATTATTCAAACCCATGGGATGAAGCAGTGATAGCAGTGGAGGGCTGAGCTACAGTGCCATGCCTCGGCCCCAGTTTCAAGGTGGTTGAACTTCACATCCTCAGCCCTTACGGACTTCACTGCTTACGGCTTCACCTGCTTGCTCTGGCTTAAGTCCCATAATACTGACTCTGTGGGGAATTATGAATTTTCCCCTTTATTTTCAAGGTGAAAACAATGAGGAAAGGTTGCAGCATGAACATTAAAAAAATGAAAGTTTTGCTGTGAGAAAAAAATAGAACAAAAATTGACAAGAGGTAAAGATGGCTTAAGAAGGAAATTTCTATCCCACGGGAAATTCTGAGAGTTCCACAGTTTATTCCATTCCAAATCAAAATGAAACACTGACCTCAGAATTTCCTGCAGAAGGGACTATTCCCATTACCACCACCACTTTTCCTGGGTCCCTCACAGCTTCTCGCTGCTACTTTATCCTGTGTCACACTCTGATGACAGGTGGAATGTGTCTGAAGATAGGGGGTGAGAGGAGAGAGACATAAGGATCACTGCTGCTGCCACCAACAAAACCTTTTTCAGACAAAAATTTTGTCAGAATTGGCACATTTCTGCAAAATGTTTGGATTTTGACAAAATGACTTTTTTGATGCAAAAGCTTCTGTACAAAAAGTTTCAACCAACTCTACTCAGCGGTAATCATTATACATAAAGTGATAAAATGCCAGATTAGTCTATTTTATAGATTTCTGTAATTGTTTAAACAAGCAATTACAACATATAACAAGATTTGTGATTGCCAGAAGATTTTAATTCTTTATCTAATCTATCTATAATTGATTTTCCCTCCAACCTCCCCCCCCCAAAAAAATAAGAGAGAAACAAAAAAGGAAAGGAAGGAAGGGAACAGGGAGGGGAAAGGAGAGCAACATCTCGGCTTCCATCTGGTAGGAATTAATCAACTCACAGAAAGCTTGGTTCTCTAGAGCGGTACTTGTAGCCAAATGACTCATATCACTGACGGAAGAGCAGACGGCCTCCAGGGATAAAAGCCTGGCACAGCAACTCAGCTGACCTAGAAGCTAACGAGTGGGTAATATTTTGGAAAAGCGTGACCACAGACAAATTTGAAGATTTCCTCTAACTTTTCAGAAACGTTCATACTACTTCTGCAGTGGGACATGCAGGGGCAGTCAGTCCCTTTCTATCATCTATATTTTAGCACAGAATTTCATCATACGATGCAAGGAATGTCTAGTTAGTGAAACCAGACCCAGCAATGGCCAGAAACATGACAGAAGTTAGTAAGTATCATACAAGTCAAGATCTAACTCAAAAATTGGGATACTTAGCTGCACTGTTTGTTGTGGTATCTACATTTGCCATCATCAAAGCACATTCCTGTATTGTGACCATTGTATGTAATCCTGTTATAGTGACACGGTAGAAGGCTGAAGTCGAGGTGCTATCAAGCACTTACAAGAGCAGGTTTTCCTGTATAATCTCACTTCTTTTAGGGTGCTGTTGCTCTTTCAAAAATAAATGTATTTAAAATGATGCTAACAAGTCACAATGCATGTGGTTATAATATTATTGCCACAGTTTGAAATATCTGGTGACCAGTAAGATTCCTTCTTTTAGGCAGCCCATTTTATAAAGTTCCATAAACTGTCACAATTTCATTAACATTACATTGTTGCCATGGCAACGTGGTACTAAGTCAATTGATGGGTTTTTCATCATGGGCTTATTATAGAATTGTTCTTTCCATCAAAGACACATCTATAGGAAAACTGCCAGCACTCCCTATCATCTGAATTTTAGCACAGAATTTCATCATGCCATGCAAAGAATGTCTAGTTAGTGAGACTAGACCCCAAAATGACCAGAGACATGAGAAGTTGGTAAATATCATACATGAACTAACTCAGAAAGTGGGATACTTAGCTGCACAGTTTGTTGGGGTATCTACATTTGCCATCATCAAAGCACATTCCCGTATTGTGACCATTGTATGTAATTCTGTTGCAGTGGCACGGTACTGTGTGTGATAATGTCAAAGGCAAAAAAAGAAGCAGCAATAGGTAAAGCACCAAATGTGGAGTTAAAAAACAGCTATATTTCTGCACTGAAATGCACTTCTTGTGTGATCTTGGGCAAGTCACTAAATTTCTCTATGCCTGAGTTTCCCTGACTGTATAGTAAGGATAACGACGCTGGGCCATCTTTGTGAAGTACTTTGAGATTTCAAGTGCTATGTAGGAGCTAAGTATTGTTATTCAGCAAAACAGCAGTGTTTTCAAAATCTCTGAGCAATATCCCATACAGCTCTACAATTTGAGAGATTACAGTGGCATTTCCCACCAAAACCAAAAAGGCTGCTGGCATTCCTGACGAGGTTGTCTGGTAATAGAACATGTGAACATGTCTTAAAAATATTCATATAATTAAAAAAAGTATGACAGCTTTCTAAAATTACCATATTGCCGGTTACAACGGCATTTGTTACAGCAGTATGAACAAGAGGAGCAACAATGTCATATAAGGCAGCAACAGGGTAGCTTGTTTATTGTATATTCAGATATTTTTCTTCTGGATTTTCATTCTTTTGTTGATGATCATCTCCTAGTTAGATGCAAAATATGTTTTTACCGTCTTGACACATACTACACAATCTATCATTTCTTTGCTTAATCATGTTGGGTCCTTTACTGCAGAGAGGGTAAATTGTAGACAAGGCAGTACTCGGTATAATCAAAGATGTGTGTTCCTATTTATATGATAAATTTTGTCTGAATTACCAAGCCAGCCTCTCAACTGCAGCTGAGAAAGCAAAAAAAGAACTTTGCTAAAGGATGAAGAGTCCTGAAAGGAAAGGCCTTTCCTCTGTTAAGACCCTACTATAGAAACTGAACGATTATTAGCATTATTAATTAATTTGTTTTTATTATGATAGCAACTAGAGCCCTTAACTGAGACTGAGGCTGTACTGTGCAAGGAACTGCACAAACATACAGTGAGAGCCAGTCTCTGCCCTGAGAATCTTATCATCTTAATAGATACAAGACAGACAAAAGGAGAGAGGGAAAATGGAGGCACAGAGAGATTAAATGATTTGCCCAAGATACCCCAGTAGGTCAGTGGCAGAACTAGGAACAGTATCCGGATCTCTTGATTCCCTGTCCAGTGCCCTTTCCATTGGACCTTGGTGCCTCCCCTGGTGACATAATTTAATATTCCATTGAATTCTCAGAGCCATATTCTGCTACATGTATTCACACTTACTCATACCTTACTACACTGATTTCAGTTAGACCAAGTATGAGGATACCCAGTATGAGTAGAAGCAGCAGAATTTGGCCCTAAATGTGGTATAAACAGAATAACAAAATAGCCAATAGGGATTGTAGAGTCACAAGAAAAAAAATTCTTGCAAACTGTGATGTACTCAGAAATTGGTGGAGAAGGCATTGGTTCCATTGGTGTTTTTTTAAGATATACTATAAAATGATTAAAATAACTGGAAAGAAGCATTCTTCTCTTGCTCAGTAAATACTTACTTTTGCTGCACTGGGCCTGCTGGCTTTACTGCTGTTACAACCTTCAAAAAATGCTCCCAAGAAACCTCATCAGATTTTAACTGTAATATTTTTTTTTTATTAAGGAACCTGAAGAGATAGTTTATGAAAATCCCAATTTACCTTTTTAATAAAAACTGAAAATAATATGCCAGCATGGATTTGATCTCATTTACATATCTGATCCGAATTTTGACTGGCAGTAAAATTTGTTAGTAATAGATCTGTTGTCATATTGCTGAATATAAAGGCTGGTAACTTTACGGTGGGAATTGTACAACTCCTATATAAAATGTATGCTTATTGTAACAAGTTCATTTGGAGTTGGTGAAGATTAAGATTTAGTGTGCAGAAGTAATGCCTATTATGATGGGATTGTCCATAGTGAATTGTATAGGAAATTTACGTAATTAAAAGTCTTTATCTTAGATGATCTAATATGTCCTTCCACTGAACTGACTATGTAAATAAGTTTCCTGCAACAATAATATGAATACTGATGTTTCACAGATGTTGCAGAGAAGAAAGAAAAGGAAGAATAACAGAAATTAAGAGATAAAATGAAAGAAGGGAAAAGAAGTAAGCATATAGCTGTATTATTTTATCATTAATAGTGACAATCCTTTGCACACAAAATAACTCCTATTTTCTGAGAATTTTCATAAACTGTACAAACAATAATTAATTAAGACAATAGCTGGAGTAGGAAATATGCATTATTGGATCCATATTACAGATGGCTAAACTGAGGCAGAAAATGGTTTCCTTTCTTGCAAAAAGTCGCAAGAGCGAGTGACACAAGACAGGAACCCTACCTCTCAGTCCCAGGCATTTGCCATTTAGACCACTGATATTCAGCTTCTTTCCACCCAGGACACAAAAACCACCTGCAGCTTTCTTTTACTGTGATATATTCAAATCACACAATCTTTCAAAAGCCTGAGACACTGGGGTCACAGCAAGGAACATGGGTTACTTTAGCTGCCGGGCAGAGGATTCCTGTGGGCAGAATGGGTGTACAAGTGCGGATGGGGGCATGCACTCAGTGTGCAGGGTGAATTGAGTGGGATGGACAGCTATAAAAGACTTCTCACTTATCCCCTGTACTCACACAGTGGCCCCTCCCCCTTAACTGATGGAGTGGGCCTTTATTTATGGGCTGTCCTAGACCTGCCTGCCCCAGCACTACAAACAGTAAACTTGCACAGGAGTCCCAGTGCTACAAATAGTGTGCACTCACACAGGAGGAAGAGGGGGAAGTCTGAGGAGCTGCTACCGGGTTAGCTAGGGAACAATAAGGGGAGGCATGTGGTGAGGCAAAAGGAAGAAAGGAAAAGAGTTGCTCCTTGCTTTCTTGACTTGGCTTTTACTGGGCCAAGTCCATTGTGATATTACTGGGTTTTTTTTTTGGAAGGAGTGAGTTTCCCAACCAGTGGGGTGTGACTCAGCAATTGATCTCTGGGAATCCATTTCAGGGTCATGCTCCCACAAATTAAGATGCCCCGAACTAGTCAATTAATAGGCAGCGGGTTTAAAATAAACAAAAGGAAGCCTTTTTTCACACAACGCACAGTCAACCTGTGGAACTCTTTGCCAATGGATGTTGTGAAGACCAAGACTATAACAAGGTTCAAAAAAGAACTAGATAAATGGAGGATAGGTCCATCAATAGCTATTAGCCAGGATGGGCAGGGATGGTGTCCTAGCCGATGTTTGTCAGAAGCAAGGAATGCGTGACAGGGGATGGAGCACTTGATGATTACTTGTTCTGATCATTCCTTCTGAAGTACCTGGCCTTGCCCACCGTGGGAAGACTGGATACCGGGCTAGATGGACCTTTGGTCTGACTCAGTATGGCCATTCTTACGTTGTCCCTCCCTCTGGTATTCTGTAGTGAGGGTCCAGGTTCCAGCAGCATTGCTGCAGTATGTAGAGCCAAATACTTGCACAGAACCTAGCACCTTCCACTTTAAAGACCTATTTGCCTGCTTCATGGAAAAAATCACCTGCCCCTGTGACAGCATTTCAGGTCACAAGGATCATACCCTGGCCACATGAACAGATGTCACATGCTAATTAAGTTTGGTTGGGGTTGTGAAAAGGAACTCATAGAAAAAAAGTTGACAGTACAGTTAAGAAATATTTCATTTCTCCACACCACTCCCATTTTACCACATCTGTGGTCATTTGTCTTTCCACAGCAGCTAATAGGAAAAGATACTTAGCCCCACTCTGGCCATTTAATTTGAGTAATTGCATTTGATTCTGATTAGGAATATTCAAATAACTGCCAGTTATTTATATATGGCGTGTTTCTGAAATACTCTTTAAAAAACAGATGAAGGGAACAACCTACTATTAGCTTTGTATTTAATAATCCTCATGGCAACAGAAACTATCCAGCAAATGGATCGGAATTACCCTATAAAGGGTTGATTGTATGTGACAAAGACATTCACAGATAGCGACACTTCATTTACCCTGCAACATGACATCATATGGTGTTATCACATCATGAGTCCAGATTCTCTCTGACTGCTTCACTGCTTTATTTGGTTGTTGCCAGTACTGCATACCTTGGCATGTCTTGCTCCATGGGCTACTAGGCCCTCTACAATACTGATTCAACCTGACTGCTATGCAGATACATTCAGTTGTTGCCAGTGGATCCCCTCTGTTGTTGCCTGCCTGTCTCGTTCTTCTGAGTTATGCCACTGACTATTCCCATCCCATTGTGATGCTGCCTCAGGGCTGTGTTGACTTTTCAATTATCACAATATACAATGCAGATGCCATGTAAAATAACTAACATAACTCTAGCAGACCGAGCGCAGTAGAAATACAGTTAAATAGAAGTACTACTATAATACCAGGAGGCTGATTGGAACCATAAGATACCAGTATCATATCCAGTTGTTCTTATGTTGAGCAGATATAGATTTTAGCCATTAGATTCTAGCTGTCCAGCAGATAATAACCAGAGGAAATGTATCTGGATAGCTTCACTTGTGAATAACAGTTTTGCTTTTGCAAGTAAATTGAGGATCTGGTAGACTACCAGAAGTAGAAAGTTTTGTGTTACCTGGGAACATTAAGCAGGCATTTTGTCTGCAATAGATTTCCAATGATGTATAACTAAAGAATACTTCAGAATATATGATGATGTGTTTCAAAAGTATGTAGCCAATTTTAGAGCATGGGATTTGGAATCACAATTCCTGGGGTCTATTCCTGGCTCTGATACCAACTGTGACCTCGGACGATGTAAACACTGTCTGTGATTTAGTGTATTCACAGGCCCAGGAGGTGTCATTCTACTCAGCTAGTTCACAGGAATATCTTGATTCACAGAATGTAAGTCCAGAAGGGATCACTATGATCATCTAGTCTGACTTCCTGCATAACACCGGCCATAGAACTTCCCTGAATTAATTCCCATTTGAACTAAAGAATATCTCTTACTAAAACTTCTAATCTTGATTTCAAAACTGCCATGGATAAAGAATCCACCACAACCCTGGGTTAATTGTTCTTATGGTTAATTACCCTCACTGTTAAAAGAACTGCAACTCTGCCAGGATGCAAAGCCAATACCTCTGAATCCTTTCACCCTCTAGAAGGCCAAGGCACTCTCCATTACACCACTCAGCCACCTGAGACCTAATTATCTGTAAAACATTGTAAAAGCAGAAGTTTAAAGAAGACCTGGGAGTTAACCTGAACATAAATTACAAATAACACAGTGTGCCTGTTACTGACTACAAGAAAAACTCAACAGCTAGAATTTTAAGACTGTGGTATTCAGACAAATCAGAGAGAGCAATGTATTGTATTCTCTGTTCCAAAACTAAATAGTTACAGAGAGTAAATTATAACAATACTTTGCACTTCTAGAGTACATTCCATCTGAGAATCAAAAAGTAATTTGCAAATGTTAATGAATTAGTCTCACAACTTGCTTTCAGGTAGGGGATTATTATTATTCCAGCTTCACAGAGGAGGAAATTGAGGCTCAGAGAGGTTAAGTGACAAGTCCAAGGTCTATGTTTTAACCACATAACCATCTTTAATCTAGTATTATTACATCTTAAATTCATCCTTTTCAAATACAATATGTACTGTACTGTTACAAATAAAGTTTTCTTGTAAAAAACTGTTGAAATTCTTTATTGAATTGTTGATACTAATCCAACTTGTCCATTTGCATTCTAGTACTTAAAAGAAAGATCTTTAAAAAATCTAAAAGAAAGGAAAATATGAAAATCAATATCAACTCTGTCCAGGACTATTTTGTACCTGTCTATCAACATGCTGCAAAGATGTTACAAGGTGCATGTTCAATTTAATTTCAGTGTGTGATTGCTTTTCTTATATAAGAATTAATTCTGTATTCATTATGGTGAAATCTTAAATTTTAGGCAGCTGATCAAATCCTGCAAATCATTTTCTTCCTCTGCTGATGAACAGGAGAGGGCAGTGTCCTGCTCATTTTGTGTGATCTTTCATTTGGTGTTATGTATTCATATGTACAGACAAAAGGCGCTATCCTGCAAGATGCTGAGCACCTTCACCTCCCTTTGATTTCAGTGGGAATCAGGGGTGCCTGCCAGATCGCTGCGGACCCTCAGCACCTTGCAGGATCAGGATCTCTAGCACATATTTTTGCTGAAAATAGGAAGCTGGAGTATTTTGGAAGCAAATGGGTAGGCTCTCTCCAAAGTTTAACAATACACATGATGTTTTACAACATCTATGTTTTTCTGAATGAAAACATGTAAGAGATTGGAACACTTATTTGTAGGCTATTTATCTCTCCTTTTCAGTCTCTGAATTCCTAAGAAACCCAACATGTGCATTCTGCCCACATGCAATATTTTGAATTAACTACTATAAAGAGAAAAAATATAGAATTAGCATGATTTTAGCATTACATTTTCTCCTTCCCTTTTTAACCAATAGGGTATGCAAATGTTCAGTTAACCGGGCCTCATGTTTTCTCTTCAATAAATTACTTTCGTTATGGCAAATAAATATTCATAAAGAAATGTGGACAATAAATCATTTTAAATAGTTCAAAGCCATTTTCTTTGTAGACTGCACATATTTTCAGCTGTGACTCGCCTTTAATATTTAATTCAAAAAGGATACTTGTAGAAGGACAATAGAGATAATGTGTCAAGTAGTAATTAAAACAGGGGGTAATGATTAAAACTGTTTTGATATACATTGTGCTCTGTCAAATCCATAATCTTCTGTATTGGTTAGGATGACTTTCTGCTCTGCTTTGTATACAAAGTCAAAATAAACTTTCACTTAAAGGGACCACACAGCAAAAACACTGGGAGAGTCAGATCTCCACCAGAGATGCAGAGGAAAGCTGAAATATGGAGGCTAAGTATTAGTTTAGGAGACCTTGACTCAAATCTGAGTGACAATGAGTTTGTGGACTTCATCATAGTCTTCAGGCCACCTAAAAACATCACATATTTGGCACAGTTCATATTCTCTGCTAACAAACGGCTAGTGTCAAATTAGCAGGGATGCTGCTGGTCACTGTGCTTAGACCCTGTTTCAGAAAAATATGTAAGTATGCTGTAAGAGGATAGTCTGTCGCTTTAAGGGCCAATGAGCCTGGAGCCAGAGAGACTTGTTCTGAAGTGCACCCCTTTAGAAAAAGGTGTTTGGGCCTGGTATAGGGGATTAGCACACCCAGCTGGGAAGGGATCAGGTGATTTCCTGATGGGCACCTGAGTCCCATAAAGGCTCAGTTGAAGTATAAAGCTACAGAAAATGGGGTGGTTTCTATAGCATGCTGTGCATTAGAGAGAGTCTCTACCAGAATAGCCTGTAGGAGGATTGAAGAAGAGTTGCCAGGCTCAGGAAGGTTCTGATGTTTTGCTGAAGGTTGTAAATGACAGTTTCTAGTAGTGGACTTCCTCTGCTTCATGCTCTAATTATACCTGTCACAAAATGAGCCAAATCCTCAACTAGTATTGATTGCAACTGAGCTACACTCATTTACCACAGTAAAGAATCTGGCCTGTTAACTTTTTTCTCCTTTGTTTACTAATCATTTTAATTTTCATTTTAATGCATGGAGGACTATTTCACTGGGTCTCTGTGCATGCTGTAATGAGAAACATGTTAAACTATAGATTAGACATCTCCATATCCTCCTAGTTTTTAGAGCATGTATGTTTTACCAGTAGTTTAGCACTTATAGCTATATCTCCCCATGGAGCAAAGATGTTGTGTTCAGTGTGATGTTACGTTAACTTCACACCTTGCTGCAGCACATTTGGTAATGGGAGGTGACATACATTGTGAAATACAACATAAATAAAAGTAATTTTGATATTCATAAAATATTTCTTAATGTTTTTCTGTTGTGGCAGACACAAAAAAAGGAAAAGCTATATCGTCCCCCACTGGCATGTTTCTTCTTCTAAAAAGCTGAAAATTGAGAAGCTAACCAGTATGTAAAATCATCCTGAGTGGAAGGAACCACCATCCTGCATTGAGGCTAGATTAATTCCATTATTTCCAAACCTTCTCTTTCAGAAAGATATTTTTCAAGGCCCACTTTGGTGCCCTGGGTTATCTCCAAACAGAAACCTGACTACCACTCCTCACAGATTTTGTGCATCCCAAGAGAGACAGGACCCATCAGACAGAAAGTAATGGCTCTCTTCTTTAAAAAGAGTAGTCTTCCTTTATGCCCTGCAGACCTGTTAATTACTACAATAAATACAGCAAGAGCATAAATAATAATTCCAAAAGAATCACACAACTAGATGAAGTTTATATACAAAAACACTCAGTTCATCTCAGGCACTACTTTAGCAAGCTATCCTTTTTTTAAAAAAAGTACTTACTTATCCAATCTGGCACTGAGCTCACACATTCTCTCTTGGACCGAGCAGAATGAATCTGAGACTAATAGGAGAGAAAGTAATGATGCTGAATACTAGGGTAGGGTCTCTTAGGGAAAGAACTCAAAGTCATAACAAGCTGCAAAAGAGAATCACAGAAGATAAGAATAGAGGCAGGGAAGGAACAACAAAATATGGGGAGGAGATAATGTAAAGGGGAGACTGGGGAGAAGAGCACAGGCAGTAAGGGGGTGCTACTTTGGCATTTAAAATCATTGGGATGGAGAAGAAGTAGGAAACCTAAACACAAAAAGCAAGAGGCTGGGGCAGGATGAAGAAAGACATATCAGAACATACCAAGGTTTTTCTTGGAAAAGAAAAAAGTTTAAGAGACAAACACACATAGGCATTTATCTGTATTTCTGAGAAACCTCCCACAGCTCTGTTCATCTGAGGTGGGCAGAGAACAGGTAGAGGGTGATGGCTTCATGCTGCTGCTGAATCTAATTTATTCTGCTTTGGACATCAGTCTGAAAGCTGAGATGCAAGTCTCTTGTTTAAAAAAAACTTAAAATAAAAAGTTCTTTAAATCCTAAATCAGTAACAGAAGTGAAAGTGACTTCAGTGGGAGCTGTAGCTGCAGCTGCTCAGTGCCTATGAAAATGATGCCAATTACTTAGAGGCCCACACATTAACTGAGGTGCTTAATGTTAGGTTACTGTGTACAAAATCTGGCTCAGATACATTTGAATTCTGAACAGGGTACTGCACTTCTGTGTTTAATAATGTCATCATCAGTGCAGGGGAAGCACAAAGCTTTGAACTTTGTAATATGGCCAATAAGCATTGGGGTGGATGGAATCTGAAATATTTTAAAATACATTTGCGGTCTTCAGTTCTCTACATAAGATTTGATTGGGCCTCTAGTGAAATTAGCAGGAATAGAATGAAGCCCATATTCTCTTACTGATATTATTTAGCTCTTACACAAGGTCAGAAGTTCACTCTTAAGCATCTGTTGTCCTGTAAACAACATTGGTAGTCTCAGTCCAACTATTAGTAGACATCCATCCACCTCACAATAGGAATCACTGTTGCCAGCCTTGTAAGGAAGATCAAATGGACATGAACCAGACCCCAGTTCTGGACTTAGGTAGCATTGGAAACTCTGCAAGGTTACTGTCTGTGATGTACATGTTTGGTGATATCCTGGCCCCACTGAAGTCAATGGCAAGACTCCATTCACTTCAATTGAGCCTGCATTTCACCTCTTCTGTGCAATGAGGGCTGCCAGCACCCTTCACTTAGTCACAAAGTTAACTAAAAGTAAATCTGAAATAAATCCTCAATCCCTCTGTATTGTTCTTCTGTTAACAGAAAACTGAATGATACTAGCATATCTCTAGAATTTCACAGTGCACATAAATCAGCTATGCTTTAAACGGGATATCTTACAGTGTACAGAAAACCCAGGTCTTGATCTGTGGCTGAGGAACACTCAGGAGTGTGAGGTTGCAATGGAAGCTTTCACCCACCACTTCGGTTTCTGGTTCTGATCTGGCTGTGAGTCAGTCCAGTCCTATAGTGTAACGCAGGCTGCCAAATGGGTGGTCATAGTCATAGGAGAATCTCTGGCACCAGCAGGAAGACCACTCACATACCTCATTGTAAAGTGCATGGCAGCAGTGATAGGTTGGCAGAGTAGCTAATAAACTATTGTGATCTTCCTGTGAGTAGGGTTGCCAACTTTCTACTTGCACAAAACTGAGTACCCTTTCCCTGTCATCCCGCTCCCTCTGTTGTTTGCTCACCCCACCCTCCCTCATTTGCTCATTTTCACCGGGCAGGGGATTGGAGTGAGGGCTCTGGCTGGGGGGGGGGTGCAGGCTCTGGGGTAGGACCAGGAATGAGGGATTTGGGGTGCATGAGGGGGCTCTGGGCTGAGACTGAGGGGTTCAGAGGACAGGAGGGAGATCAGGGCTGGGGCAGGGGGTTGAGGCACAGGAGTTGATCAGGGGTGCAGACTCCAGGCTGCGCTTACCTCAGGCAGCTCCCGGAAGCAGCAGCGTATCCCCCCTCTGGCTCCTACATGAAGGCACAGCCAGGCAGCTCTGCACGTTGCCTCATCCACAGGCACCGCTCTCATTGGCCAGGTTCCTAGTTGGAGCTGCAAAGCTGGTGCTTGGGGCAGGGGCAGCATGCAGAGGTCTCTGGCTGCCCTTAAGCACAGGAGCCAGAGGGAGGATGTACCACTGCTTCTGGGAGCTGTGCGGAGCCAAGGCATGCAGCGATCTTGCCTTAGCCCTGCTGTGCCACCGAGCGGACATTTAATGGCCCGGTCAGCAGTGCTGACCAGAACCGCCGGGGTCCCTTTTTGACTCCAGGTGTTCTGGTCGAAAACCAGACACCTAGCAACCCTACCAGTGGGCAGTTACAATGAGGTAGCATGAAGCAACCCTAATGGAGAGGAAATTCTGTTCGTTCACAGTCTCTTGTAATAGAAATATAAACAGCTCTTGATTCCCCTCTTTTAAATGGGAAAAACTTAACTGAGAGAGAGACTTTAATCAATACTTTGTCATTTAAACCTCAGGCAACCAAGTTGTCCATGTCTGCAAACACTCCACTGTAGAGTTTCTCAGTCTTTCCAGAACTCGGAGATGTCTAGATGAATAACATTTCTAACTGGCTAATTTTGTAGCAAGTTATCATTAAACACCTAGACAGATCTTCTGCAACGTTGGATATGCTTTGAAAAGATCCCTTCAGCAATGTGCATGAGGGAATTACAAATTCATCAGCATACAAGTTTTTCATTTTTTAAATGTAATAGTTCACTGTTATCTTAGTGATCAGATATAAACTTTATCAGTTGGTTAATAGCATAAGTAACTACTAAATTAACATTTCAAAATTAAAAATCATAATCCATAGATACTACCCTATTTATAAAATATTTTAAATTCAATAAAAGCTATGAAATCTAACTGCAAACCATATTTTCCTCTAAAACATTAGACAAAGGCATTCTAGACATAGTCATCTTGTTCAAATCTCCTGTTTCCACCTTTTTAAAAGATGTATAACAAGTCATCAGTATATGTAGATCCTACAGTATTCATATATCCAATTTCCCTTTCACATACAGCTCCAGTCTAGAATTGCATTCCCAAATATTACTATTTCATTTTGTTGTGGAAGCAGCATGAACTGGAGATGCAGATTTAAAAGAAACTGGTTGCAGAGAAAGCAAAATCAGTTAGGACTCAGCCCTGGAAGATATTGAGAATCCTCAAATCCCACTGACCCTGGGCAGTTTCAACTCCCACTGAGGGTACTCAGCTATATCTTGTATGATCACAGCGTGCATTCCTAATGAGTAGCACATATTAGGTGGTCCATTAATATATTCAACACAAGCAAGGGTGGCAGAATCAGGCCTAAAGCAAATTATATTATTTATTATGGAATCACCAAGGGGCCCAGTCATATATCAAGGCCCTCTCTGTTATGTGTTAACACAGAGCTTACAATATAAGAATAAGATGAGATAACCGATAAATGCAACAAACAGATCTGACAGTCACTCTTACAACATGGTTCAACTGCAGAAATGAGAGTATATTCTCAGTTGGTATAAGTTGTCATAGCTCCATTGACTTCAATGGAACTCTGACAATTTACACTAGCTAAGAATCTGCCCAATGGTGCATTGCTTCGTTTGTTTATAATAGCTTCAGTTATGTGACCATTATTGATTCCTTCTATGACTATGGAAAGATTCTCATACTGTGCTCTTTTTCTTTGATTATATTAAATATGCCCAGCAGCAATGATACAGACTCTAATTTGCAGTGAGTATAATATCACATCACGTTTTTGATCGTCAGTTGCCAAATTTTTTTTTAAATTAAATTGCTTTGGCAGTATATGGGTGCTTAAAACATGTCAAGGAATATGGAAGATATTCTAGTGATTTTTTGAAGTATATTTATGCAGGACTAGGGCAGTCATTCCACCAGCAAGGTTTCAGCTGTCATAACAGAATATTATTATGCAGTTTGGCAGGTTAAAATCTGGGAGGTTTAGGAGCTGTCATTGTGAGAGGTGATCATTCCTACAGATCTGGGAAAGGGAGCTTTTGGATATATTGGACATGGAATGTAAGAGCAAAAATCACATTATTTTGCTGGCACTTCTTTGCGAAATAAGCTTAACAGACAGCTTTAGCAACACCATGCAGTTGCTGCTTGGCTTAGATCCAGCACTGCCTGAGAGACAGTGCATGGTGCAAAAAGGAATAGTGTGCCAATAGTAGATTCTGATTTTGTTCATGCAAGTTGGGATCTTCTTGTGACAGCCCCTTTTAGATAGTATCTGGCTGAAACAATTGTGTAAAAGAGAGGGACTTGCTCTGTGTAAAAGTTCTATTTGCAAATGTTGTGGTTGGCTGGACTGATATTCTGCATAGGGTTTGATGGAAGATGAGACAGTACAGGGGAATTTGAGGAAGTGGTGGAATAGTGAGAATAAACAGATTGGAGACATAGAACTGAGGCATGAGTGCTTTCTTGGGGGGGAAAGGAGAAGGAGAAGGGAAGGTATCAAAGTGGTTTATCCACCTGACAGAAGGCTCATACCATTAAGTATGTGATGGGGGAAAAGCAACCTCAACAAAGTAAGGGTTGATTGGCAGTATTTGTGATAATGGGTTACTTGCCGTAGTGCAAATGAGCTTGGATAAGGAGAATTTTCTAATCCCATTGACTCAGCTTGGCTTGATATAGTGATCTCTTGTTCAGTTAATTAAATTGAAGGGGAAGTGATGATACAGGCTGGCTTATCCTAATGACTTTCACGAGGAAAAGCTGGGATGAAAGCTGTTCGCTCTGGAAGCAGTAGTGAAAATTTCTCCCATTCATGTATTGCAGGCACCTCCTGCAGGAATTCATTCCTTCTACTTACTCCATGATTAGTGTCTCTCTGCTGAGACTGCCAGTGAGGTGGTAATTATTGCCAATTGTAATGGTAGTTATGATGTGCTCATGGAACTTTGTCAAAATGAGCCAATATACTAGCTCAGCTGATTTTAGATTGTTAGTACACCAAGGACACTCAAGTATTGCTATTATATATATGAGCATCAGTTATCTAATCTTCCATTGGGAAAGCACCTCATTATCTTTTTCCTTCTATATCCCCTAGTCCTTGGATGGAGTTGAATGTAATTTATAGGTATATCTTCTAATACCTTTCCTTCACTTCCTGCATGTTCCTCCTGAGCAGCTCTTGTAGAACTTGGGTGAAAAGATGTCAGCTGGCTTCCAGGCAGCCTACTAGAGAGCAGCTCCCTCCTGGGCAGGTAAGAGTCACCTGGCCAACAGCAAACTAATCCAAAAACAACTCCTTTCCTAAAGCTGCTATTCTATGGAAAATCTCGTTTAGGTTTTGTCTTCCTAATTTTCCCATTTGCTTTCTGGGCACCAAACTGTTAAGGGCCTATCTGCTGTGGAGGTGCTTCACTATCTATCTTCACAGGTAAATTTCATCTGTTAATTATTGGGAAAGGATGAAATAATGTAAGAATAGCTTGCTACTTAGTGCTGCTTTCCCCTGTTCAGTGAAAGGGAAGGTTACTATCAGGTGTGGATACTTACCCACTAGGGACAGGAGTGAAATACCAACTAGGGTATTTACCTATTTGATGGCTGGTCATCTCCACAGGCCTAGATTTGTACTGGTGAGCTAGAAATGAAAAGCTACATGTCCCATTACCAACCCTTGGAGTGATCTGGTAGTCCTACAATGCTCGTCTTCCTAGGTCTTTAAAATCAGTCATAATTGTGGCATTGTAGAAGCTTGAAGTTTTTCATTGAGACACATACTATTTAGCCTTCTCAGGAGTAGAAAGTAATGCTAAACTGAGTAAATTAGGGGGCAACTTTTCAAATGCAAGAGTCAGTTGACTTCTGTGTCAAATACTCTAGAGTATGGGGATTCAGTCACTTAATTCTTCACAGCAAATTAGAAATAGAACTCCAGCTGGTCCTGTCAAGAAGAGGCTACTGTTTAGATTCCAGTTCTTCAAGCTCCTCAAATGCTGGATTCAGAATTTATTAGAATTGCTGTTACTTGGTTGACAATTGCAGTGCATAAAAGAACTGTTTCAAAATGTAAATTTCTGTAAGGTATTAAAAAGATGTAGTTTAAGGCATAAGATATATTCTGCCTTTCACGGTAACTGTCTATTGGTATTAATAGGAGTTACATGTGCACATCAGAGCATAGCCTTATTCTTCTTGCACATCTAAACATTTTGTCAGTGGGTCTGGTCACACAGATTTTCTTGAATAGTAACTAAACTCCAATTACTAAGCAAAATATGAATTTCCAGCATACAGACAGCGCAGAGGAATAAGTTTCCACTGTTCTAATATTAACTCTTTTTTGTTCTAAGAGAAAAATATTTCCTGATAGCTGGGGAGAAGAGAAACTTCTTTTCTTTTCTTTTTAATATAGAAAAACAAATGGAAAAACTCTTTTTAAGAGGCTCAGCATTAAATTCTGCTCTTAGCTCCTATTGTCGTCAGCAGGAATTGCATACCTGAGATCTCTAGTCAAATGCTGCCCTCCTTTATTATAGGTAAAGTCCCTAGGATAGCCTATGGATAAGGCTGTCAACCCAATGGGCCTCTTCCAGATACTTCTGTTTTTATTAGCACAAATATAAGAATTTTAAATGCTTTGTATGCATGCTGGTTTTGTGGTTTTATACTAATGACAATAAGCATTCCACCCATCATACTTATGCCCCTATGTATATTTAATTTCATTTTTAATGTCCACTTCAGGTGTGCATGTTATGATCTTAGAGGCTGTGCATGCCAGGGGACTCTGAAGGAGACCTGTTCTAATATTCCTCCATTGCTGCCAGCAGGAATAGAGAGCTAAGTTGATTTTAGCAACAGTAAATTGCCTAGGAAAGCATTCCATGGAGAGTGGCTATTTCTCAGTCCTTCCTATCCCCACTCTATCTTTCTCCAAAACTCTTACAGGTTTCCAAATGGAATTCATATGTAGAGGCAGATATGGGTTCTGGGGAGGAGGCAGGATGAATCAGATTTTCAAAGGTAATTAGATTCCTAAAGATGCAGATAAATGCCACTAGGTGCCCTCCAAAGTGCCTACCAAGCAATAGGAGTTGAGAACCCCTGAAGTAATTATCTGCATCTTTAGGCGCCTAAATTTTTACCACTTCCTCTATTTTTACCACTTCCTCCTGTGCTGAACTTGCTTTGCTTTCCCTTGCTTACACATAGGAGAGGGCTGGCTTCTTCAATTTCCCCCAGACATGTTCCTCTCCCCAATCATTGGTTTTGCAGCCAGCAATAACTTATGTAGTCCTAAATCAAGGACCTTTTGAGCACTTTCTTGTACTTATTTGTATCTACTTGTTTTGATAGCATCCAGTACCACATTCAGGATCAGGGCCCTATTGTGCCAGGTACTGTACAGACTCGCAGAAAGGCCTGTTCCTAGGCCTGAAGAAATACACTGCTACCTCGATATAACGTCAGCTGATATAACATGAATTTGGATATAACGCGGTAAAGCAGTGCTCCGGGGGGGCGGGGCTGCGCATTCCAGTGGATCAAAGCAAGTTCAATATAACATGGTAAGATTTTTTTGGCTCCCAAGCACAGCATTCTAAAGAGGTAGAGGTGCATTTAATTTCACACTTTTAAACTATGTATTAACTGTTAAATTAGAAGCAGCACTTTGTACTGTGTATAGGGCTGGAAATGCCACATTCAAAGCCCAACGTAAACATAATTGCAAGTTAATGGAAGTCTGCATATGACAGTAATTCATAGACTTTTTTTTTTATAGTACAAAGATTTTATTGCCAAAAAAACCTCTCAAAATCTGTTTATCCCATTTTCAACGAGCAATGGTAAAGGCAGATATTGCATAGATATCATTTTAATGAAAAAAACCAGCATGTATTTGGCTTCCAAGAAAAATAAAACTAGCTACTGTGTACTGCAATAATTCCAAATTGGAAAATGTATTTTAATATATAGCTAATGGGCTCAAACACCACTAAAGAACTAAGACAACATGTAAGTCATGTCACCTCTAATCCAAGGGAATAGGTCTATATTTTAAGCAAGGTCATTGCAAACACAGTCCTGTGGGGATTAATATATCACACATGCTAATGGCAGAGAGAGTGAAGGAAAATGCTCTTCTTACAAGATCAGATGAGGTAACTTTGTCTTTATTATTAAAACTAAGGTGTGTGGGTTTTGTTTAAGTAAATCCTGTCTACAAAACTACTTTGCCATATTAGTGGTTACTACATGCTAACATATGTTTTCTTCTGTAATGTACTTATTAACAAAAGAACTCCAAGCAATAGTTAATTTACTTGAAAACTTTTTTTTGGGAGGGAAACTTTACCCTTGACTCCTTTCTTAAGCTAAAACTGATCTGGTCAATATCTAAGTGTAAGGCTGAGGTCTCAGTTCATGAAAAACCATATAGTGGCTTCTAGATCTAATGTAAAGACAAAGGGTGAACTGCAACTAAAAAGGAATATTGTAAATTTAGGAACAATTGCACTTCTGTTATCTCTCAGATCTAGAAATTGAAAAAAGGGAGGAAAACTCTTTGAAAGCTAAAGACTTGTTAGTTAAGTGATGGCTGTCTGGTAATCCAAAATAGTAGCCTACTGTTTTTTGTTGTTGTCAAAAGCTCATATCTTGTAAACTATTTGCAAGGCTGTCAAAATCCAGTTCAATAGAACTCTGCTGCAAGTACCAGCACTATTTTCTAAATGACAAAACAACCAGTTCAGATCCTGTTTTTTTTTATTATTATTAGTCTGTGGAGCACAGTAAAACTACAAAATTTCCACCCAAAAAGCTTTATCACAGGGTGTACGTATAGTGATCTGTGGTAGACAGTATATGAGGTGTCTGCGTTTTTCAGAGCCTGATCTCTTTGTGACTTCCCTGTGTGCTTCCCTCTGGATCAGAGGTAACGTATTCTGAGCAGCCATGAGCTAGGCAGGGCATCACCTCTGAATAAATGTTTCAGTTGTTACCTGATCAAAGATATGTTCTATCTGCTTCTCTAATATGACTAGAGCATAACTTAATGGAAGCCTGTTCTGCATGGCTGGGACACCACAGTCATGGGAGTGGGTGGCTAGTCTTCACAGCTGCATGTCACTTGAAACCTGAAAGCCCCTTTACATATCTGATAAGGGCCCCATTCTCCAACATACTCTCATTTTCAAACCCTCCCCGCCCCCACACACACTGAAACCAGCTCCCAAAGTGGAATTCATGTAAGCCCTTGGTCGTGGGGAGGCATGTTGCCACAGGGGTTGTAGAAGTAGCACAGATGCACTCAGTCTTTGTGTGAACGGAACAGCCCTTCATGACTCTTCCAAAATCCATGAGATCTTTCCTATGGAGATCAGAAATTGGTCAGTTTGAAAGGTCACGCCTTCTGCTTGCTCCACAAGGTGTTGAGAGAAGAGGGCAAACTACTTCACCCCAATGGGGTAACTCTATGGTAACTCGGTGACTTGAAATGGTGACATGGCCCTTTCATGGAGAAAAATCCACAGAAGGGATTTGGCCCAACCTAACTAGGTTATTCCTTAGCATCTCTAAAATGAGGCCCAATGTATTTTTCATACATATACAGTACGTTGGGGCTGACTTCTGAGCATCCTCAACTCCCATGTACATAGAAAGGATCTGCAGGTGCTCAGTACCTTTGAATAATCAGGCCTCATGGGAGTTTCTGTTTACACACATGCATGCTATACATCCTCTCTACCTGAATTCTAGCAACATAGCAACCACAGCATGTCGTGGGATAGGGCTGGGAGAAGGAAAGTGTCTAACTGCAGATGGACAATTTGACAGAGGTGTGCATGGAGGACAGTCTCCTAGTTAGTCAATACAAGCAGTATGACCCAGTACTTAGACTTAAACTCTCAAACTCAGCAACATAAGATTTGCCTAAAATGTGTCATTACCATGGACAGAAAGAATTGAGTGCCAGATCTTTCCACCTACCACAATATCTTAGAAGAAACATTTGGTGGCATTTAAATAGAAAACATTACACTATGCCAGAAGAATGCTTTACTTTTTAATACCTCTGAGTTGTGATGACCACTGTCAAAGATGTTTGTGGTGTGAAAATATGTGGGTTCTCTTCCCTCATGTTTTTTGTTCATAATGATCATATTGCATTTTTAGTCCATGCTATATCTAAAAAGTATGAAGCATTTTTGGAGAAAAGCTTTTGTTTACACTGCTACAGATGGCTGGAATAAATTAGTGGACTTGCTAAACAGCAGTTCATTTTAGTTTAAAATTAATTTGGATACTTATCAAAGCTCACAGGGTGGCCATTTTATGTGACTTTACTTTTTTTATTTGGCTATGGAATTGTAAAACATAAAAGCCATGTCAAAGGAATGGTAAGGGTTTGAATTTATCATCTTGCCTCCTCCCCAAAAAGAAGAATTTATAGTTCCATCCACAACACACCCTATTGTACTAATGTACTGCAGGATGTCGTGGGTTATTCTCCATAGCTACCTTCTCCGGAGACCACTGCAAAATCTCACCATAAAGGGGCAGATTTGCCATGCAGATTTAGGCTGAACACTTAATTTCTTTGCTAATGGAAATTTAAATCACATCCTTACTCCTAAATTTATGAAGAGATGCACAAGGATTTAGTTACTGGTTTGAATTAGTGGGAGATAGGAGTCACACAATTACTCATACACCACTAGGAGGCAATACTGACTGCTAGGGTTTCTCCCCTCACCTCCTCCCCAACCCCGAGTCGTCATTGCCTGGACTACTTTGATAGCCTTCACTTAAAACTCAGGGGGGAGATCTGTGAAGGGACCATGCACAGCTCTTTGATATTTTTTTTTCCTTCAACTCTTCAAGGATCTCATTCCACTAGAAATCAGGCATAACAGAGTCCCCACACATTCCACTTCCCATCATGCCCTGTAGGGTAGAAAGGCTGTTGAATGCCAAATTTTATTCCAAAAATCACTGAAAATGTATAAACGTGGCCTAACATTTGTTTCTCTAATCTTAACTGTCTCTCAATGCCCTTCGCGGGATTTGACTCCCACTTAGTTACTTGTGGATCTTTGCCATGCCTTAGATGCTACAGGTAAAATCATCACAACTAAATAGGACGATCTTCTTAAAGAAAGAAATTTAATAAAACACATATAATAAAACCTGGTTACTTCTGTTACAATCTCCTGTATGTGTCTCTGTAAAGAGCTTTTAACATAGATTACTCTTTTGAGTGGGCCTACCAGTGGTGGGGGCACTCCTTTCTAAATGAGTCAAGGTCAAAGGTATTTTATTTTCAAAATTAGTAGTAAGTCCTAGTTTATAGTATTATAGAGAATGCAAAAGGTTATGGATGGGTAAAGGAATCTTGTTTAATTCTTGGAAAGTCCTGTTTCAGTTAACTTGGATAACTGAAACAGTTTATAAATAGGCAAAGGTGAGCGATCTTAACTAATCCTTATGAAACCAAAGAAAATATTTAAATTCAGTTTCTTGAAAGAAGCCATTCAAGGAGCTCTAATGAATATTTTTAAATTCAAATTAAATCTATTTCTTTATCAAGGTTAGCATATGTATCCTTTCCAGGAATACATAATCTAAACCATTTCCCTGTTTAACAAGAGAAGCTGTTACTTATTTTAAAACTGTACTTCACTTACTTTTCAATATCCCACTCAAATTATCACAAGGAAACCTTAAATCTAATTCTGTAGTGTATTGATAATTCTTAAATTTTATAAGGTAACAATTTAAGTTTGTAAGGGGGTTTCCTGGCACAGGAAGAGCCACCTTGAAGCAAGATGTAGTGAGTTATGTGCCTCTGCCTTGCAAGCAGCCTGCTTTCTCTCTCTTCGATTCATGTATGTTAAGGCTCTGGATCTTAAGAAATAACTTTTATGTTGTAACCTTGCAGAAATGGTATTTTATGTTTATCTAACATCTGTTTATATGCTGTGAATGTAACAACTAGTGAGAAGGATGGGCATTTTTATATATAAAATGGCTACACATGGCAATATGGACTCTCCAATTTAATGGAAGAGGGAGGGTTTTGCAACATACATAGATTTAAGTGGTGCTTTAATAAAGATGTTAGAGACTAATAAATAAAGGGTTGTCTTCCTAACCCTGATGGCTAAAACCACATGTACTGTGCTTTTAAAAAAAAATAATAAACTTCTTTACCCCAAGAACCTGGTCGTCTTGTGCAGTAAACTAAATCAATTTTGTCTTTTGGAGTAAATTGCCCTGAATTAAGTGGTGACTGAATGTTACATACAAGAAGGAAGTGCCACTAAAGGGAACTGTTCACACTGCTCTTTAAATCCACAAAAAGAGGTGCCAAAATTTGAAAATACACCACAGTGAGAAAGGTCAGTTTATCTGGGGAAAAAAGGCATCAGCAGCCAGGTGAAAAGGATGATTACACCGATCAGTATGTCTCTTTGGATTATGGAGGGAGCTATGTTTCTGCTGTTTAGGGACATCACACTATCAGGAGCAGTATTGCTTTAATGCAGGGAGTAAAAGTGCTGTAAGAGGAGATGCCACACCAGGTTTGCCACAGTGCTCTGTAGTGCACCAAAGGATATGCCAAGAGGAAGCTCTCAGTGCCTACAAGTAGAGCCACTGAACTAGTTACATGACTGGAGGAGTTGGGACAACCTGCTTCAGAGCCCTGGATGAAAGGATGTGTAAGACAGTACATGATAGAAAATGTACAGACATCTTGTCCCCTTCCGCCATATTATCTTAATGTAAAAGTAAATGATGTAATATTGAAAATGAAAATAGATACGGGAATGGCCAAGTCTGTGATTTCTGAAGGGGTGTGCAAAAAATGCTTCCTGTGGTGTATCTTTTTATAGAATTATATAGAGATTCCCTGTCACTGTAACTTATAAATTATCTGTTACTTGTTAAATTAATTTGTAGTTGAAGGAAATGGGCCTCCGCTGATGGGCAGAAACTGGCTATACGAGTTTAAATTGGATTGCAGTGTGGTACACCACATGACTGACAGTGGGGGGAAACAAAGAAAAATGCAAATCTGTATTTAATACAGACATGAGTTTGGTAATAGGCATAATAGTGAGGCTGGCTGTGTTGGACAAGACCATTCCCAAAGGCTAGACCTGTGCCATGTGCTTGGAAAGCCTGTGGAAAAGTAACACTGCAAAGGCAGGGCATAACTTCATCCGTGGAGGTCAATGGATGGGCTATATGCACCTGGTGCAGCCCATCCTAAAGGGTGATGGCAACCTAATTTGTGGTTGCCGCTTAATGCTTTATTGCGGCTTCTTTGTCTTGTCACTGTTTGCTTGCTTGAAAGAGATTAGATGAATAGGCTGCGATAAAAGTGAAAGGGGAATGCAGCTGCAAGTGAAAAGATTTATACTCTACTCCTTCCATAGCTTGACTGGAGGGTAGTGAAAGATACACGCCTTCAGGCTTGGCTGGATTTAAATATTTATTTGTTGTTGTCATGCTTTCATTGGTTTAAAACTGTCATGGAATAGTCCTGGTAACATCAGCTCATGAAAATGTAATCTCTTTGCACATGCAAGGGTGGTATTTGTCAGTCTTCTTGTGGGTAGAACTGTCTCAACATCCCTTACAATTTTGAACTCTGATTTAGCCCTTCATTTGAGAGATTCATTTATTTTTATTAGGGTTCAATGATTTAAAACAGAATTTCAACTCCTAACTATCCCTACTTTTATATAAAGTCTTTTTTTTTTTAATTTGTCTTTAGCTTAGATAGTCTTCAGATACTGTCTCAACCACGTATGCCTTTTAAAGCTTCTGTCTGAAATCCTAGGAAAAACAGTATTTCCACAGTCATTAGCAATGGGGAGCAGGCTGCATGTTTTGAGGGACTCTCCTGTTTGGATGTTTGCCTTTTTATCAAATGGTTTGTATGACTACAGTCAAGTAGCTTTACTCCCAAGTAAAAACTCATCCCAAACACTTGATACAATAACTAACATTACATGAAATAAGCTATGTAGAATATTACAACAATATGGAAGTTATAAAACTGCATTTGAGTCTGCAATTGGACTGGGGGGGTATAAATGAAGATATCTGGACAAGGAGGAGGTAATCTCCTTGAAGCTTCTTGGGCTTGTCACATTAGGAAAAGATGGAAATTTTTCTAAATTTCTTTAATTATGTTGAGTGTTATTAAATAAGACCAGCAACTGAAAACAAATATAAACTGCTATTCTCCAAGCATGGTCTATCTACAAGTACAGAGAAATAGTTCTTAAACTTGTCTCCACTGTTATTAAATCGGAACACCTAATACTATAAAAAGTAAATTAAAATAATGTTAATTTTGCATCAGTATTGAGACTTCCCCCAGCACACTCCCCCCATCTCTCCTGTGTTGACACCAGCAGAGGGAGGGATTCCAGCACAGGAAACAACAGAGTTGGTGTGGTGGCAGACAGTGGAGCTGCAGCCTCCACTTTGCTCTGGAGGAGACCTGTCCTACATAGTGGCAATTTAGATCTTATGGTCCCTGCTCTTATGTGAATAAAGAAATCCCATTAACACATGATTAGTTCCAAGGAGCTTTCAGAACCGATAACCATTCCGGTAGACATTTTGGAGCAAGTCACAGTTCTTGTTGCTATTTTCAACAATAATTCCATTTGTAGGTGAAGTCCAATATTGGGCAGTGTTAGAATTTACATCAATCTGCACATGCCATCTGTAGCAGTGAGTATAGAGGCAGCCAGCAAAAGTTGCAGCATAGCTTTACACCCCAGTTTGCTGTGCAGTAACTTTGACTAGACAGATGCTGAGATGCTCAGGAACCAGAAGAATGTGTAAATTAAAGAGTAGGGTAGACATTCTTTTATCCTTCAGTTAGCTGCTTTTCTTGCTACTCTCCTCTTTTGGCCCCTCAGTAGATCAGTCACACTTCCTCGGCACTCAATGGGCCAAATTTAGAGATAAGAAGTAGGAGGAGCAAGTAAATCTGAGGGAGAACAAATACTGAGGCACTTAGAAGAATGTGTAAATTTTACCAACTTGGAATCCCTCCAGACTCTTCTGGGACCCACCACTGAATTTGGCCAATTCACTGTTAAGCCACCACCTTAAAAAACAAACAACAAAACCTACATTAAAATGTTATTTGAGTGCACGACTCAGCAGTCAAAAATTACAAAATGCCAAATTTAAGGCTGTACATATAACTTTAATTGTGCTCCTTGTGTGTCCATCCTGAGCAATGAAACAGGCAGGGGATCTATGCCAAAAAAAGACAGCATATGGTTAAAGGCTATAGCATAAAGTATAAGCACAAAGGAGATCAATTAAGATAGTACTGGCATCCTTAAATCTGGCATTTCTTAATCTTTTGAATACTTTACTCCACATACAAAAAGACAACATTCAGGTTGAAAATTCCTCAGTCTTTTTAATAGAATTTGTGTTCATCTTTCTCATTTGTGTAACAGTAATAGCCCCATGATCAGCAGGATTTGAACCTTGAAATTGTAGCACTTCTATGATTTGAACTAACTACATTGACTTGGCAACAGAAAAAGACTGTTATCAGAGAGTTGAGGATGGGTTGCTAGAGCCTACTTGCTGGATTGGGGGAAGCCAGGTGCAGCCCTGCCTCCCCCTCAGCTACAGCTGCTGCAACAGCTCCCAGGCATTCCCAGTAGTGTGGTGATGCTGCTGCATTGGCAGTATGAGCCTGGTTCTTTAGAATGTTCATATGTCAAATTAGTAATTGCATGCTGCCAAATATTATCTGATCAGCATAAGCAATAGAAGGGGAATAGCAATTTTTTAAAAGTTCATAACTCAGCTAAGCCTGACTTATGAGACAAGTAAAAGGCATGTCTCTAGTCCCAAGGCTTTATCCCTGCTTCAAAGCCCTGCTGCAAATAACAGAGGTGTTAGTACTTAATTTTTTTTTAAGTTACGTAACTTAAATATAGAGGTTGCTACCAGCTCCCTCAGAAGTGTATGAATCAAACAATTGTAAAACTTGTGCACAGACTAGCTACTCAATTCATAACTTCATAGGCATGAGAAGATTCCCTGGAAAAATTAGTTGCAGTGAGGATGTATGTCCACAGCCAAAAAACTGATGCTGTCCAACCTCTTGTAGATCAGGCATAAACAGAACTGGAAAACATTGCAATAGGTGGAACAAGAGACCACTCAGTCAGTTATATGTCCATATTAGTTATCTCCAACATTCAGAAGTATTTCATTAACTGCTGATTTTTGTGCCAACACAGTACCTACTTTGCTGTAATTGGTTTGGATGATTGTAATCAGCAAGTATTTTCATGTGATATTTCTGAAACAGGGAATAAAGAATCCAAGAAACAGAGCTTATACATGTTGCCTGACCTATGGATTCTGTATTAATTATATTGATTACCTAAGAATGGCTAGTTACCACTATGAGGTTTGATAGGTTCTTGTTGCAAGATCAGGCCCAGTATTGGAATTAATGCTCAGTTGCCACTGTGCATGTCAGGGTTCCTAACATTCAGACTTAAGAAAAAAATCTTCTGTATTTGTCATAGTTTTATTAATATAGGTTTCAGAGTAGCAGCCGTGTTAGTCTGTATCCGCAAAAAGAACAGGAGTACTTGTGGCACCTTAGAGACCAACAAATTTATTTGAGCATAAGCTTTCGTGAGCTACAGCCCACTTCTTCGGATGCATCTTGTTCTTGTTCTCTTGTTCTTTTTATTAATATAGTCAGCAGTCACAAATACTGCAGTGCAGCAGGGTAGGTAGAAATATTATTGAATGTATGCCTGAATAGCCATATACTCTCATCCTCATGAAATGTTAGCCATTATCTTCCTCATCCTGGCACCACCCAGGAGCTACATCCTTTCCTTCTCCTAAGCACACAGGCCTGAATACAACTGTAAAATGTGATGTGCTGATGCCACTATACCAATGCATACTTCAATAGGAGTTTCTGCCCTTTTTTCTTATTTGTATTGCAGTACACTACTAATGCTGGGGAGCTCTTCTCCCATAGGTTACTAGGCCTCTTTACCTCAGCATATTAGAATACATGCCTGTTACTATGGCACTCTTATGGTCAGACATCTGTGGTTGTTCCCAACTTAAAATATCCCAATCTGCTATAAACTCAAATGTTGTGGTTGCCTATTAACAGTTTAGTCGCTACAGCATTTTCTGATCTGGGGTTACTCCTGGTTAAGTGTGTATATGAAAGCTATTGGGCCTTATGCCTAGCTTAGCTAAACTTTTGTGTTACAGGCCTCAGGTCTATAGGTACATTGCTTTGCTGCCTTAACTTATGCCTATGCCTTACCTAGCAAATACCTATATCTTTAGGCTACAAGTCTTCCCCTTCTCTCCTCTGCTTGATAGGGTGATCGTTAATAAATCTTCTCACATAAAGTTAGGGCCTTACACTTTGTTTAAACTCCTGATTTTTCATATAACACAACACAATGCAGGTAACAGATTCAGAGGGAATTGTCACATGCTCAATCAATATGTGCTTTTGGGGCATAACAATTTTGAGTTTGCAGCCTTACACTCAAATTGACCATAAAGTACCTATGATGGTAGGTCACTGCGCAATATTGGTAGTCTCCCTGTAGATCACCCTTTCTATAAGAGCCTCTTACTTAGCCTGATAGAACATGACAGCTGGTTCTGTTGGTACCCTTTTGGTCACACAATGGTGTCCATCTCAAACCTATTGTACCTGAAAATGTACTGATGCCCCTTTTCAGAGCAATAGAACACTGGTGGAATTTTCCATGTTTGGGTCATTTGGTGATCAAGTACCAGAGGCAGAATGTTGATGCATTCCTTGTAGATACTGTCTTCAAGGTGACCTACTAAGTGGGCAGCTGCCAACAGGTTGAACATATCCTTATCTGGATCAAATGCAGGCAAAGAGTCGCTGGAAAAGACAAGGATTTTTCCACAATGCAACTTTAATTAAATGAGTCTTGATTAGGGTGTGGTGTCAAACCTCATATGTCCAATTGCTCCTAATGATGATTTTTGACAGGCATTTAAACAGGTGCCTTTTTTTTTTTCCTGTTCCATGTTCCTGAAAACAGTGTCAACAATACAAATTAGCAACTGCAAATCCTTAATGGGACCCTTCTTGATTTTAAAAATTAGAGGATATTAGTGATGGTGTTAACACATTTACCATATGCAGAGCAAAGGATTCATGCCATACTGTATTCGTTGCTGACAAGCAGTAATCCTATCCACAAAGTAGGATAAGTGAGAGGAAAAGAAGCCACTACGGCGTATTTACAAGAATTGAATTCATCCAGTGTGCCAACTTAACACAACAGGAATGTGCACAAATTGAATGTGACTATTTAACACTCTTGAGTGTAGGTTTATCCACCTCCCATCCTAGAGTTGTTGATTAGTGGAAAGACCTTTTCTCAGTTTACCAAAGGCGACATGGTTACATTCACTAGCTCATAGCCAAGGGTCACTTCTGTTTATATGTTCTTTATAACTTGATAGGGCTTATTAGGGGTTGGCTCCCCTGATTACACTACTGGAGTAGGGGAACTGATTTAACCATTGAGACTCCTTTTAAGTACATATCTTTTTCAAATATATAAACTGACATCATTAGTCTAGGTGATAAACTTGATACCATCCCATGTTTTGGTTATTAGTCTTCCCCAAATTTGGTATACTGCCATCTGAGGATAAGATCATACTGTTCTGGGGATAATATCAGGGCACAAAAATGTGTTCTTATAGCAGACTGGTGCTGTTGGCTCTAGATCACTATTACAACAATGTTAGCGTTCATGCTGTTTGGAGTTATGTAAGAGTCCATTTGTTTCCTCCACATGACAGTCAAATACTGGAAGTAGAGAGTTTGTATTTAGTTGAGTGGCCAGGAGCCTCCCCAAACCAACTGTCAGGATATTAAGGCTGCTGCAGTGAAGGAAAAATGATGCCAGTTACATCGTGCTGTGAGCCAGTTCTGGCTTGTCTCCTCTGAGGATCCTGAATTGTTGTTGGATACCTGCAAAGACATGTCCCTTTCCTGGTACAACCCTTGGGGAAATGATCATAGAATATCAGGGTTGGAAAGGACCTTAAGAGGTCATCTAGTCCAACCTCCTGCTCAAAGCAGGACCAATCCCCAGAAAGATTTTTGCCCCAAATCCCTCCCTCAAGGATTGAACTCAGAACCCTGGGTTTAGCAGGCCAATGCTCAAACAACACTGAGGTACTCCTCCCCTATTCATGGGAAATTACCACCTTTTAAATTTGATTATTTTCACTACCTCCCAAAAATGGTGGGTGATAAGAAAAGTGGAACTTTCCTTAAATTATATTATAAACAATTTTGAAACATATAACCAATAAAGTTGATGTCGTTTTTTTTTTTTTTTTTTTAATCAAAGCCCTCAGCTAGAAAACATCTGTGTTAACTTGTCTCTGTTAAGCTTCTGGTATGTTAACCTTTAAGGGAAATGCTATTACCCACTTTGAAAAATATAGGATTTTAAATTGGGAATTAAGTCATTTTTCCTTTCCCTGAATCAAAGAAATTGAATAGGTGTGACAAGTTGGCCCATAAATGTATGAAGGTCTGTTTACATCATGGCCTCTAGATCTCCTTTGGTTTAAAGGTTTAAAATAATTAATTGTCCCTAGTTTGGCTATTAAAAATATGTTAAATAGTCTAGTTGGGAAGTAGAGGTGTGTTTTCTTGTTATCATATCCTATATTAAAACACACGTAGGTTGTAAGATATTGACACATGGCTTATTTAGAAAAACAACCAAGAAATAAGTTGAACATTTTACTTTGAATCAGGACCTAGAGTAATAACCATGACTTAAGCTATGGGTAGCAGTTTTAGAGGCTTGAGTAATCCATTAAAAGAATAATTCCTGTGTAAAAAAACAGATTATATGTTGCATCATTTTTATCATGGCCATGTTAGTTGCAATTCCAAACATACTTAGCCTGATACTTCACTTTTGGGTTAATGATGCACAACAACTTATTAATTAACTTATTCTTGATTTAACTAACTGAAAATTTGAACCTGCAGTTTTGTGCCTGCAATTTGGCCCATGGAGGCATCAGAACAATATAAATTGTACATAAGGGTTTTTACCTTTTTGCTTCTGTTTCCTCTTTCTCCCCAGGCCATACCTTAGGTTTAGAAGGGTAGTGAGCAGGGTTTACTTTTACCCTACTTCTATTTTTATAAAGTTACTTTTTTAGATTTATATCAGGTATAGCCTTGTCTGAAAGGATGCTGAATCTTATATGTTAATATTTTTAATTTTTAAAATATATTTAATTAGATATTTTTGGGTCATCAGTTCTAACTTCATTCAGCCAAACTTAGGTTAAAAGCAATTTGCTTCACTTGCTTTCCTAACCCTGACCCTCCCCCCCATAAGAAACTCTTTCTTTTTGGCAACATGTTGGCTACTGACCAAAGAGCTTTTTATGTTCTTCCTGTCAGCTTTTGTGCTGAAGATTACTTAGGAATTATAAATTAAAAGCACAGAGACTGTTGGCCTGCCTGACTACAGGACATTTTCCATGGATTACAAAATACACAATTACAAGGTCTCTAGACCTATAGGGAACTAACTAAGCTTTCTATTTTTTCTGGTAATCGTAGATTTCTTTTTCTTTGGTCTTCCAATACTTACCTTGTTTGATTTAGTTTCCTGGAATTTGCTACAAGAAGCTCAGGCACTTCCAAAGCAATGTGACACAGCTTCCTGGGCTGCGACACATGAAACCCTCTGGATGAGGGTGACTAAAAATAGCTTGGCTATGTTCCACTCGTATGAAACCTCCTCCACAATCCTTAGTTTGTATTAGTCCATCCCAAAATGGTAACCCCCGTGCCTAGTTAACTGGCTTCAACAATTTCTCAACTCTGAAAGGCTAAGCAGGCTCTGTTTCTATTAGATGGGGGCATGCATCCTGAGTTAAACAGCAGAGGGTTTGGGGATTGCTTCCTCTCTTCCCTTGTCAGCTAGCATGTGGTCTAGTAGCACAGGGGCTATTTACCTTGTTGGGACCTACCAGGTGCTGTGACACTTTGCATGGTTTCTTCATGATGGATGGCTCAAGGTTACAGTCTGGAAGAGCTCTGGGACTTTTGCTAAACTGTGCCAGTCTGTTCACAGCTCTGGACAGATTCTAAATTACTGGGGCCTACTGGTGCATAAAATAAAATTGGCTTCCCACCACTGCAAACTTTGGGTTACTGGGCCCTTTTGCTACTACTTATTCAATTTTAGGTACCATTTACTTATTCTCAATCAGTTCAATTTACTAGGCCCCCCTTTATGTGCATGTATATACCCCCAAACCACATGGAATTCCCTTCTTGTGAGATGCTGAAGTCAAATGACTAATCAGTAACAACAAATGAGAATGCACCGAGTGCAGAGAGGCTGATGTGCACGTGAAATGACATGGGATGTTCTCACATTAACAATTCCTATTGAGACCTAGAGATGGGAAGACAGGTGGTGCTTCACAAGGGTCCTATCCTGTCTCTGGCATGCCAAGAAAGTCCAAAGCTGAAGATCTTGAGCGTTCTTCCATGGGGAAAGGGAGAGAATAGTGTGTGACCATAGATTATTCCTTCCAGGATACTATAACCTTCCATCTGTTACAAAGGTGGGCTGTGTGGGTTTTTTTTGTTTGTTTTGTTTTTTTCTTTTTAAAAACTAGAAGCAAAGGAAACAGAAAAGGGGAAGAGCAGAAGAGAAAAAGAAGTCCCATACTCTGGAGAATTAGTGTTTGTGACAGTTACCAAACTGTAGAGAGACATGGATTTTAACTTTGGTAAAAATCCAAGGTAAGCTAAATCTGTCCTGGGCTTAAGCCACAGGTTGTGGGGTTACCCCTTCGGGGTCTCAGTTCAGACATGAGACTTGTTGCCTGATCCATATATTGTGCATTAGTTACTTATGAATTCTAAGTTAACACTGAAGTTTGATAACTTCTTGTCCCAAGATCAGGCCCAGTATTAGAATTACTATTCAGTTGCAATGTGTGCCATTACAACACTCACACTTTTAAGAACAACCTTCTCTATTTGTAGTAGGTTTATTAATAATAGTTAGTCACAATCACTTCAACGCAGCAAGGTAGGTAGAAGTAGTACTGAATGTACATCTGAGCATCTATATACTATCTCCATAGCTCAGTGGTTTGACCATTGGCCCTTGCTAAACCCTAGGTTGTGAGTTCAACCATCTAGGGATCTGAGGCAAAAATCTGGCTGGGGATTGGTCCTGCTTTGAGCTGTGGAGTGGACTAGATGATCTCCTGAGGTCCCTTCCAACCCTGATATTCTATGATTCCTTGCAATATTAGCCATTATCTTCCTCATTGTGCAAGAGCTACATCTCTCCTCACTCCTAACCACACAGGCTGGGATATAACTTTTATAATGCGTTATGCTGACGCTGCTATGCCTAATGCATATTCACTAGGGGTTTCTTCCCTTTTTCCTTATTTGTATTTCCCCACTGTACTAAGGGTGAGGTGCTCTTCTCCCAGCCTTTACTAGGCCTTCTACCTCAAGCATATTACAACATGTCAGTTACTACGACACTCTTGTAGTCAGACATCAGCAGATGTTCCTCACTTATCAGAGGGGTAGCCATGTTAGTCTGGATGTGTAAAAGCAGATCATTCCAATCTGCTACAAATGAAAATCCTGTGCCTACATTAGGAGTTTAGTTGCTACAGTGTTCTCTTATGAACTGGGGCTATACACTTAACCAGCAGTATGTGAAGGCTTTTGGGCCTTATATCTTGTTTAGCTAAGCCCGTGTTTCTCAAACTGGGGTCTGTGGACTTATGGGGGGTCCTCGAAGGTACCCCAGGGGTCCACGGGCCGTGCTAATCAATTCATCCCCCTCCCTCTCAGTGCCTCCTGCATGCTAAAAGTCCAACAGTGCAGCAAGGCTAAGTCAGGCTCCCTACCTGGTCCAGCTCTGTGCCACTCCAGGAAGTGTCTGGCACGGTCCCTGCGTCCCCTACAGCAGGGGAAGCAAGGGAATTCTGTGTGCTACCCCCACCCTGAGTGCTGCCCCTGTTGCTTCCATTGCCTGGGAACTGCAGCCAATAGGAGCAGCAGGGATGGTGCCTGCAGGCATAGGCAGTGCTCGCAGAATTCCTCCCACCTAGGAACTGCTGCTAGAGGGATGTGCTGGTTGCTTTCGGAAGCTGCCAGAGCTAAGTGCCACCCGGCTGGAGCCTGGAGCCCACACCGCACACTCCAAACCCTTGCCCCCACCTCCCAGAGCCCGCACCCCAACTCCCTGCCCCAGCCTGGTGAAAGTGACTGAGGGTGGGGGAGAGCAAGTGACAGAGAGAGTGGGGATGGAGTCAGAAGGGGCAGGGTCTTGGGAAGGGGCAGGGCAAGGGTTGGATGAGAGCAAGGGTCCCTGAAAAACTTTAAATCAAAATGGAGGTTCTTGGGTTGCTACAGTTTGAGCACTGCTGAGCTAAGCTATTGTCTTACATGCCTCAGGCCTGTAGGCACATTGCTTTAGTGCCTTAACTTATGCCTGTGCCTTATCTAGCATATATCTGCAAGCTATGCAGAGGAGCTAAAAAGTAACAGAAGCTTATTGCTGCAGCTGGCAAACAAGAAAATAAATCTACATGGCAAATCTCAAACTCTTCATATGCAAGGATGGGAGAAAATAAAGTAACAGTGTAGTGAGAAACCCTTTTTGCCTCTTAAAAAGCAAACTCTCATGCTTTCAAAGGAGACAAATGGGGAGAAGGGGATAAATAAGTGACCCAGAGGTGCCATCAATGTCCAGAAGCTGTTTTTATGTGCTTTTTACAAAGGGAGAAAAGTCCATCCTTTTTAACCTTTGTCCTGAAAGAGACACAGATAAAATCAAAAGCAGTCCCAATTAATATTGGGTGCCTAGTTATTAGCATGGATATAAAACTTGCTCATATACCAAGAGGCAGATTGCTTCATTCAAAAACACCAATCACAGAGTTGCAAGGAGCCTCCATCCCATTGCATGCCCAAGGCAAATACTGATCACACTGCCCATCTCTCTGCTCTCATGAAATGTAGAAAAAAAATCCTGACAATATCAGTGGGTCATTTTGTGCTTATTGGGAAGGTTTGCTTAAAAGCTGGTGTCAGGACTGGCTCTCTGTTGGCTGCTAGGGAACTTTCTAATAGGTGCTCATTTCCACGTTTCTATGCAATGGTGATGTGGCCCTGTGAGAAGGCGAGGTAATATCACCAGGGCTAGCTTTACCATGAGGCAAACTGAGGTGGCCTCCTCAGGTCTCAGATTGGGGGAGGGTGCCACTAGGATCCAGAGTGTAGAAAATTATGTCTGCTGCTGGTGCATATGTATTCTCTCTGCTCTAGATGCACAGAGATGGTGGAGTGCTGTGCTGGAGGAAGGAGGGCACAAGAGACATAACAGACTAGAAGAATCTGGCTAGAAATCTGACATGTCATGAAAAGGCACCAAATCACCAGAGGACATTCTATAGGTGGAAAGAGCTTGAGATGAGACTAAGGTTAAAGGCCATCATAGATGATCAGCATCAAGAGAAGGTTGCATCAGTCTCTTTACTGGCAAAATGTTCTGAAAAGGCTCATTGCCTTTGTGAGACTGCTTGCTATCCAAAACCTAGCACCGTGTGGCACTTCAGATCAGCTGTATGTGCCAAACAATAGAAACTTCCTTAAACTTCTTCAGCTAATGGCTGAGTTTGATGCTGTACTCCAGGAGCACCTAAGAAGAGTCCCCACCCAAGAAATGTACACACGCCACTACCTTGGGGGGGGAAAAAATTAAAAATGAGATTATTCAGTTACTAGTAACAAAAGTGAAACAGAAGATTGTGGCAGAGCTGAAGTCAGCAAGATATTACTCTGTCATTCTGGACTGCATCCCTGACATCAGCCATATGGAACAAATGACTTTAATGGTGCGTTTTGTAACAACAACAGAACCTAGTGAAAATGTCCTTGCAATGGTGATTGTCGGAGCATTTTCTAGAATGTATTGACATTGATGATCCTATAGGAGCTGCTATGACAAATGTGCTTCTTAAAAAGTTGGAAGATAGAGGAATTGCGATAGCCCTGACCTCTCATGTCAGCTACGATAATGGTGCCAACATGAGAGGAAAGAACAGAGGAGTACAGACACGGATCCGAGAGTTAAACCCTTCAGCTTTTTTTCCCCATGTAGTTCTCATTCATTGAACTTGGTGGTCAGTGATGCAGCATCCTATCTCTCACTGAAACCACTGAATGCCACACCATGGGAAAGTCGAGTGGAACACCATTTTGGGAAGATAGTTGCCATTATGGAGGATAATGCTATGGCAGGAACTGTTGGTGGGAGAAAAGTGGCAGAGGAAATGGAATCACCAGAAACATACATAACTTCAAATTTCTGTGTGGCTTAGTGTTGTGGCGTAACATATTGTTTGAAAGAAATGTTGTAAGCAAGAGAATCCAAGGTGTTGACCTTGATATATGTGGAGCAATGGAACAACTGGACAAAGCAAAGTCCTACCTACAGTCTTACCAGTCAGATGAGGGATTTCAAAATGTTCTGAAGAGTGCACAGAAGTTGGCAGAGGAACTTCACACTGAAGCTATTTTCCCATCCATTCAACAATACAAGAGTCATCGATGAAGAAGACATTTTGATTACAAGGCACGGGATAATCCCATAAGAGACCCCAAACAACAATTCAAAGTTAAATTTTTTAACCAGATGCTAGATTATGCAATACAGTCAGTTGAAGAACGTTTCATGCAGCTTAGGGAACACAGCAGTATATTTGGGATATTCTGTGATATTCCAGACCTCCTCACAATACTTGAAGACGACCTAGACCAGCAATGCGATATTGGTGTGAGTGATTTAGGTGATGAACTGAAAGCCTTTTCAAGATGCATTTCAGCAGGATCAAATCCAAAGGCTGTTCTGGAATACATGTGCACAAATAAGACGACCACCCTCTTTCCGAATGCTTTTGTTGCTCTGTGCATACTTCTAACACTTCCTGTAACAGTTGCCAATGGAGAACACAGCTTCTCCAAGCTGGTTAATAAAAACACATCTATGCTCCACAATGACACAGGAGAGGCTGGTTGGCCTTGCACACATTTCAATAGAGCATGAGCTGGCCCAGACTGTGGACCTTCAGCAGGGAGCAGTTCAAATCTTTGCAACTAAGAAGGCATGGAAAGCACCACTTTGGCATTTTTATCTGTTTGACTAATCGTTTACTTATGCAGACAAGAGAAGTTACATTTGCTCTTCGGACATTTGAAAGTTAGGTGATATTTCAAATTTTTGAACAATGCATTTTAAGTTGTTAGTTCTCCTTTATTGGGGTAGGTAGCAAAGCAGTACCATGAGAGGAATAGAACAGCAAGAAGGCAGCATTGAGACCTTTTAAAGTTTTGGCCCAAGCGAGGGGACATGGAGGCGTCATTTAAGCTCCCCACCTCAGGTGCCAAAATGTGGGCCCTGGCCCTGAATACCACTGACAATGGGCCACTACAAGCCATTACCTTGTGCGCTCATTTCAAGACACAGCACCTACCTGCAAGTTTCTGTTGCTCTGTGGCAGGGAAAACTGCCCTTATTAGGCCTGAATAACCCCGGGCGAAAGTTGTTTACATAAACCCACGTGTAGCTGCGGGACTAGAAACTCCGGAAACTAACTCCCAGCGAGCAACCCCGCTCATTAGCTGCAAGTGTAGGACCCTGCGGGAGCGGACACGAAGTGGATTCTGTGCCCCCCGTTCCCTGTCCTGGCTTGGGCCACTTGTGCGGCGCTCTTGGTTTCACTGACCAGCTAACTGCTCAATACGGCACAGGGCCTGCTCTGCCGCAGCTACAGGACGAGGGAGAGGCAGCGGCTCCAGCCAGCGGAGGCGGGAGTCCGCCCCCGGGGCGGTGCTGGGCCCGCCCGCCGCTAGCCCTGCTCTGCCCACTCGGGAGCCCTGCGGCCGAGGGTGACACCATGGCTCGCGTGCTCAGCCGGGACCCGGTGGACATTGAGGTACCCGCGTGGGGTGGGGCTGTGCACAGGCAGGGCCGCCCCCCGAAGTTGGAGTCAGGAAGCCAGCGGCTTCTGCTGCACTGAAGGGGTAGCGCAAAATCCAGGGCCCCACTCACTGCATTGCTCTGGGCGGCCATGGCGGTACACTACAGACCCCGCTCGCCCGGGGGTAGTGGAGCTGGGGGTGGGGGTCATCAGCGCTCACGAGGGGCGAGCCCGGTCTCCGGCCCCGAACAATGGAAATAGTCCCGTACCCGGAGCTGAGCCGCTGCTGTCTAGTAAGTCAGGGTCCCTCATTTTCCTCTTCTCCCCGTCCCTTAGGGAAGGGCTGGTCTAGGGTGACGCGGCTGACCCGGCAGCTCTCACACTGGGGAGAGTTCACATCAGGAGTAACACTGGCAAAAGTGGAGTGTGGAAATGTCAACCCATATGGGAACGGGCCCCGCCAGTGAGTGGTGCAGCGAACACCTCAGCCCTCTTCTCTAGTGAGTGACCAGACAGCAAGTGTGAAGAATCGTGGGGGAGGTGAAGGGAAGGGTGAGAGGCACCTATATAAGACAAAGACCCAACTATCCTGACTGTCCCTATAAAATTGGGACATCTGGTCACCTTTCTTGCCAGATGTGAGGGATGACAGAGCTGGGCATCTCAGCTGTGGCTCATGGTGAATGAAGCAAGACATTTGGGGGAAGAAGTTGGAAATTCAGAATGGCATTTTCACAGATTCTACCCCCCCCCTTCCTTTCTTCTCTCCCTTTTCTCCACCCCCCCCCCCCGCGCATCCTAGTCCCATTTCAATTTTCCCTTTTCAGATTTTGTTCTTCACCCTGAAACAAAGGAAAGACTATTCCAAACTACCTTATGTCAGTAGTAAGCAACTTCCCCAGGGTCCTCAACTGAATTCTCTCCTTTGGAGACTAGTACTGCAGGAACACCTTCCCTTTCCTTCCTAGTCTCCTCTTTTGCAGTGAAGACTTTAAAGAAGTTCCCAATCTTTCCTTTCTGTCTTTATGTACAGGAGCCCAGGGTCTGAGGGTCTGTAGGAAGCTCTTCAGTAGGACTGGATTATTTTGGATCACTCACTGCACTCTCCAGAAGGTCCTGCTATGCTGCATCTGGGCATCCCAATGGACCCAAAATAGTCATGAAGCTGTGAGAGCTTGGCAGGGAGATATGGACTATCAAGCTTCTTTTCCTTCCTCCCTTCTTTTAGAAAACTGAACTGATCCATAGATCTCATTGGCAGTCCAGTTAGTAGAAATATTCCATGAGGTACTGAGTGGGGCTACAGGTGTGGCTCCCATTCTGTAAATCTTTTTCCACGACCTACTCCCAATCAAAAAGGGCTCTCTTTAACTGCTGCCCAAAGTTCAATATGATTTCCTGTGCTGTGGGTTGGTCTGGGAGCTTTTGATCTGGTCCTGAGATTGACCCTCTCCCTCAACTCATAAGCCTTGATTCTGGAGTAAATTGAGTATAATGGAGCATGATCTGTCTATAGTTACATTTGTGCAACACTACAGACTTTAGCAGGGGTTGCATGGGTGCAACCAAAGTCATTTTTTTTTTTTTTTGGCCCAACGCACATTGAAACGGGCATTTTTGTAGATTCCAAGGCCAGAAGGACCCTTGTGATCCTCTAGTCTGGCCTTCTGTATAACACTGTCTATAGAACCGTCCCCAAATAATTCTTATAAAATCATCGAATCTTGATTTAAAAATTGTCAGTGATAGACAATCCACCACAACCCTTGATGAATTGTTCCCATGGTTAATTACCCTCTCTGTGGTGTGTGTTTTTTTTTTTTTTTTTTTTTTTTTTTACGTCCTTATTTCCAGTCTGAATTTGTCTAACTTCAGCTTGCAGCCATTGCATCTTGTTACAAGCTTCTCTGCTAGACTGAAGAGACAACCGTTAAATGTTTGTTCCCTGTGTAGGTACTTACAGACTATGATCAAATAGCCCCATAACCTTCTCTTTGTTAAGCTAAATAGATAAACTGAAGGAGCTCAATCACTATAAGGCATGTTTTCTTATCCTTGAATTATCCTTATGGCTCTTCTCTCTCTAAGTTATCAATGTTCTTGAATTGAGGACACCAAAACTGCTTGGAGGATTTACTAAAGTATTCAGTTGATCCTATTCCATCTTCAGGTTTTAAAATCTCACATTTTTCAGCTTATCATCCTGTGAATCGGCATGTCATTTTAGGATTGAAAATACTGGTTATAGAGGGAGTGACTTCATGGCTCATCAAGGGATCAATAATAATATAGAGATTGCCACCTCCAGGTCATTGGTGGAGATCCGCTGTCAGATCAGTAGTGACTAAATGTTATCAAACAGCAATTCATAGACCTTGTTGGAGTGTGGCTTTTATGTTCAACCCATTTCCTAGCTAAATTGGTATTTGGATCATAGTCCCTACCACTGCCCACAAGGGCTGTCGACAGTCTCAGTAGAGGTGAAACACTGAGCTGGCCTGGAGAATGCACTGTTAGAAGCAGTCCTTCTAGAACATCATGGAACCATATTATCATTAAATTAGAACTACCCATGCCAGAGCAGTCAATACACTGTTCTTCAAAAGCACCAGTGTTTGCTTTTATATTATAACAACAAAAAAGAAAAAGTTGGAAATTGTAGCAGAATAAGCTTTGCAGTACTAAGTCTTTAATCACTCTCCTGATCCAAAAACTTCCCACATCTTGCATTTTGTTTCACATTGTTTTGAGAAATGAGACTCTGAAGTCAACTTCAAGGTCACTGAATGGTCATGTGCTGATAATTCAACACCATACTTAATAATTGTGCTGGTGCATTTGGGAAGCTACTTTGAAAGAGACTTGTATCTGTCTCACTTTCAAGTAGAAAGTATAAACTTTAGTTTTTTGTTTGTTGTTTGGTTTTGTTTTTTTAAGTACTCAGTCAGATCAGTCAGGCAAGAAAGTTAATCTCTTTAGTAAAATGAATTGTCTTGAGTGATTGAAATCCCATCAGACCCTGATGTCACGGGTCAAATGTGGCCTCTGCTCACCCCTTTCCCTGTATTAAGTGGTCTATAAAAGATGCATGTACCAAATTTTAGGTTTCAGACTCAATGGAAACAAAGAAATTTATGGTCCGTAACCTCATTAAAAGAGTCTATTATCAGGCCCAACCTAGATCAAATGGTGTCCCAGGCAGGGAGCATCTTAGGTGCCCTCCCATTTGTTAAACTTTGAATAACTTGTTTTCTATTGCAATTGTAGCTCATTTCACAACTTTGGTGCACGATTTGCATGAATGATTTATCCTTGTCATATAAGACAATAAATTTGCATGCTAAGTTCTGTAAACCTGTATTTTATTCATGCCATATATAAGCAAATAAAAAAAAATTTTTCTCTAAGGAATGTCAGATTACATTTCAGTTATTTTTAAAATTAAAAAGTTTCTAACATCAAGAAATTGAACTGTCCTCAAACATTATTTAAGTATGACAATAGAAGTAACAGTATTTCTTTCCTATTATTGCATAGATAATGGTTCAATAGATATCTCTGGTGTCTCGTTAAATATGTACTTTATTAGTTGCTACTTACACTCTTTATGTCTTAAAACACAAGTACACTTTCACAGTTACACAATGAAACAAGATTCACAGATGGACTCTTACTTCACATCAGTTCTTTCTTATATCTTACTGACTGACTGACTGGTACATCCTGCCCCTTATACACCCGCGAGGACTTGGCTGACAATATTCTAGGAGGTTTAAGGAAAATGTAGTTCTCAGAACTCTGGAAGTTTCTACAAAGGTCCAGAACATTCTAGGAGGTTTATGAAAAATGAATACCTGAAACATGTTATTTCAACCATTCTATTTTCCCTTTTGTTGCTGACAACAAAAACAGCACCCCGAGGCCCCCCCCTCCCCCAAGTCCAGCACCCCAGGCAGTTGCCTGGGTTAACCTGCCTCTAAATCCAATCCTGTCTATTATATTACAGTTCTGTGAGTCATGCTAAGAACAGTACAGTCAAAATGAAATGATAGGCTGAAATGTGTAGGAGCCCTTATCTGTAGGTTCTTTGAGCTCAAGGTTAGAGAGTCTGCAAGGGTAAATTGGTTGAATCCCTGCTGAAAGAGGGAGCACATCCATTCCTCTCCTGCCCAATGCCCATACTATCTTTGCATATCTCACTCAACTTCATTGGATTGCTCACCTTCACAAAATTATGTAATTAATGTTCCAGTCTTCCTCTGAGCAACCAGTGCTCCCCAGAGGCATGTTACCTCCACAGAATTGTGAGAGTGCCGTCTCCTTCATTTCAGTCCCTGACATTGGGACTAGTGTTCGTAGAGGTGTGTGTATGGAAAACTATGTTTATAATACAGGGGATAAACACTGCCCTCTGTCAAAGCAGACGCATTTGCCCAAGTTAATAACACAATGCTAAATAATAACAGCATGCACCCCATCCCCCACGATACACACAATAAAAAGTCCACCCAAGAGTTCTGAAGGAGCTCAAATGTTAAATTGCAGAACTACTAACTATAGTCTGTAACCTATTATTTTAACCAGCTTCCGCACCAAATGACTGGAAGATAGGTAACATGACGCAATTTTTTAAGAAGAGCTCCAGAGGTGATCCCAGTAATTACAGGCCGGTAAGCTTGACTTCAGTACCAGGCAAACTGGTTGAAACTATAGTGAAGAGCAAAATTGTCAGACATGTAGATGAACATAATTTTTTGGGGAAGAGTCAACATGGTTTTTGTAAAGGAAAAACATGCCTCACCAATCTGTTAGAAGTCTTTGAGGGGTTCAATAAGCACATGGACAAGAGGGATCCAATGGATATAGTGTACTTAAATTTTCAGAAAGCCTTTGACAAGGTCCCTCACCAAAGGCTCTTAAGCAATGTATGCAGTCATGAGATAAGAGGGAAGGTCCTCTGGATTGGTAACTGGTTAAAAGATAGGAAACAAAGGGTAGGAATAAATGGTCACTATTCAGAATGGCGAGAGGTGAGAAGTGAGACCCTAGGGATTTGTACTGGGACCAGTCCTATTCACCATACTCATAAATGATCTGGAAAGAGGGGTAAAGAGTGACATGGCAATATTTGCAGATGATCCAAAACTATTCAAGATAGTTACATCCCAGGCAGTCTGTGAAGAGCTACAAAGAGATCTCTCAAAACTGGGCAACAAAATGGCAGATGAAATTCAATGCTCATAAATGCAAAGTAATGCACACTGGAAAAGATAATCCTAACTATATATATAAAATGATGGGGTCTAAATTAGCTGTTAGCACTCAAGAAAGAGATCTTGGTGTCATTGTGGACAGTTCTCCAAAAATATTGATTCAATGTGCAGCGACAGTCAAAAAAGCAAACAGAATGTCGGGAATCATTAAGAAAGGGATAGAGAACAAGACAGAAAAAAATCATATTGCCTCTATATAAATCCATGGTACGCCCACATCTTGAATACTGTGTGCAGATGTGGTCACCCCATCTCAAAAAATATATTGGAATTGGAAAAGGTTCAGAAAAGGGCAACAAAAATGATTAGGGTATGGAACAGCTGCCATATGAGGAGAGATTAATAAGACTGGGACTTTTCAGCTTGGAAAAGAGATGACTAAGGGGGGATATGATAGAGGTCTATAAAATCATGACTGGTGTGGAGAAAGTAAAAAAGGAAGTGTTATTTACTCCTTCTCATAACACAAGAACTAGGGGTCACCAAATGAAATTAATAGGCAGCAGGTTTAAAACAAACAAAAGGAAGTATTTTTTCACACAACACACAGTCAACCTGTGGAACTCTTTGCCAGAGGATGTTGTGAAGGCCAAGACTATAACAGGGTTCAAAAAAGAACTAGATAAATTCATGGAGGATAGGTCCATCAATGGCTATTAATTAAGATGGACAGAGATGGTGTCCCTAGTCTCTGTTTGCCAGAAGCTGGGAATGAGTGACAGGGAATGGATTGCTTGATGATTATCTGTTCTGTTCATTCCCTCTGGGGCACCTGACATTGGCCACTGTCGAAAGACAGGATACGGGGTAGATGGACCTTTGATCTGATCCAGCATGGCCGTTCTTATATTCTTAAAACACAACTTGCTCCTCAGAATCAAATTTGGTTGTGATTCTGTCAGAGAGAGAGAGAGAGAGAGAGAGAGAGAATAAGGGCATTTCACAGGGCTTTTCTTCCTAGTGGGTAGTCTGCTGTCTATTTGTTGGAGGCAGGCTTTGCAGTGGTGATTCCTGGCTGGAGGATGAGATGAATGCTTAGAATACTCTCATAGCTATTTCCTAACATCCATAGTGATGTCTGACTTCTGGAAATGAGCTGAAACTCTGATTTGACCATGCTTTAAAGTGGCTACCTGGAATTATCTGCTCATGTATGCATGTAAACTTTTGGTATTTGCATATATAATGTACTATGCATTAATAGCACTTGTAGGGGACTGCGAAAGACGGTGTTACGGCCTAGCCAGGGTATTTCCGCTTTCTCAGCAGCCTTTTGAAAAGCCCCTGCTTGCTAAGTGACCGGTCATTGTAGGACACGGCATGCCAGTTATAACTTGCTTACACCGCCCGTGGACAGTCCCTGGCCTTTGGCCAAGGGGCGAACATATCCTGTGGGAAGTCCCTTTTCGTATATGTATAAGTTGCTTTTGTATTGTGTCTATATAGCTGTATGCTCCCGGTCCCACTTTTGGACTCCGACCCAGGCCGAGCTGAGTTTCGGTGCTGGGTTCCCCGCCAAAGTGACAGCAATGCCTGGAGTCCCCGTTGCAGATGTGTCACTTTACCTTCATTAAAGCCAAATAACTCACAGTGTGTGTGGGCCTCGTTCTTGCAGAGCATCCAAGCATGCAACAGCACTTAAACTTATCTGTTTTAAACTTCCTTTTATTTAGTTTCATCAGCCAGAGATGGTATGTGATGCATTTCTTTCCCTCATAAGTCTTTTTTTCATTCAGTATACATGTAACCTATCCTTGGCTTCATTTGTCTTACTGTTAATACTAATAAGATGTCTGTGTTTATTACATCATCATGTTTTATTTCTTGCTGCACTTTGATGTTTTGATTTATGTCCCTGTCTCATATATATATATATATATATATGGTAAAATGAATAACCTGTCATTTCCAAGGTACTTTTGAAAGATGCCCCAGACTGTCAAATTTTTTGGCATTTTTCCTCTTGTCACAGATAGTTTGCCTTCCTCCATGTTGACACATTTAATTAAGTCCTTGATCCAGGCTGACCTGTGAAGAGTCTCCTCATCCATAGTAATGCAATCCATTTTGGCCAGCAGTACTGTGTGTATGTAGTACATGTGCAAAGTGCAACTTGCAAAGGGCCAGATTTTGCCATATGCACAGACCAGTACTAAGGGTACTGTGGAGTTTCCCAGAGCTACTTGGTTCTCAGCAGACGTGTTCCACCTGGAGCTGTGCTCATTCAGGGCTGCAGCCTACACTGTTTTTTGAAGGCTGTTGTGAAGGAAGGATGCGGTCTGGATCAGCACAGGGAACAATTAATGCACTCAATACTCAACGACTACAGTTGTGGCTAGCTCCAGTATAGAGGGAAGAAGTGGTGCTTCTTGTGCCATGCTCCTGGTTGTGTGTGCACAGTACAGAGTGCCCTCTGCCCCTCACCTCTTTGTTGCATTTTACAGCCTGGTGTATGCAATACAAAGCAGCAGACCAGCTGAGCTGGCTGAAGTTGTGCTCTTCTCTGGTGCTGTGTGTGTACTGGGCACTGCAAAGTGCAGTTTATGAAAGAGTGCAGCAAATTGTCTTTGTAGGTCCATAGCTCCCAGAGCACAATGGACTGGAGCGGTGAGAAGGGGCATTAAAGAAAAGAGGTTGCTAAAAACAAAGTACTGTAATACAGCATCCTTTAAGGGAGAAGTAGGCCAAATGTTGGGAGATGGAGGCATAGTGTGAAAACATAGGTAAGCTGAATTCAGATAATACAAAAAGGGAGCCCTGTTGTCCTGAATGTCCTTTTCTGGCTCTTAAAAACATGACAAAGATTATGTAAATAAATGTATGCAATTGGCTACCTTTGATTCAGACTGATTGATTTTTTCTTAATTCCAAAAAGCTCCTATTGTTGCGACATCTGTGAATGATTAAAATACCTGCTATTTGCTTGAAGTGGTAAAATACCACTTTAATTTGTAGTGTTGTTTCGAAGTTATGGCTTCAAATTACTTGTAGTTCTGAGCAGTGAACACACAGGGAACACTGTTCACATATAATTAACCATATCTATCTAAGATCATGTGATGAATGATCAGTAAGGAAATGAAAATTTCCTGTTTACCCATTTTGTTTTATGGGTTCCCATTTAGAGGTGTTTTGTTTTTGTTTTTTTAGTGTAGTAAACTCTTAGCTGAACAGAACAATAATTATAGTGTGATTAGTAAAAGATCAGGCAAGATTATAGTCCACATTTGTCCTTCCCATTTTGAAAGAGTTCTTTAAAAAACTTATTAGGGGATTGAAAGGGGTATTTAAAATTGTTGGATGCAAAGGAATTTTATTTAAAAACTGACTAAAAATATTTAGTCCAGAGAAACAAGAAATGGGAGGCCAGCTCTTACTAATTGTTTCTCTTATTGCCAATTCAGGAGCGTGACTCCCACTATTTTAGTCACAGGGGTTCTTTTACATACCTTGGAGGACACCCTTCATTGAGACCCAGCAAAATAATCACAAATTATTAACCATGGGTATTTTATTATTAAAGAAAGGAAAAGAAAACATTAAACAAAACAACACTAATGACCGAACACAATGATAAACAGTGACTTCTGTTACAATTGCTTCTATATGTCTCTGTGAGGAGCTTTTAACAGTGATTACACACTTGAGAGTAGAACTGCCTTTTGGGGGGAGGCACTTTTCTCTTGGTCAGTTCAACCAAGGTCATCTTTCCCCAAATTATTGTTAATGCAGCTGTAATGTTGGGGGTGCCCAGAACTGTGAGCCATTGTTACCTATGTTCCTCAACAAATGAGCCTTGCTAGAGATTTGTGTGTGTGTGGGAGTACCACATCACACCAGTCTGTCACAGACAGGTGCAGTGGCACAGGAGCGAGCAAACAGAGCTGTAAACAGAGGAGTTTGAGTGGGAGTTTGCAAGGGGAGTTTGGGGGGAAGACTAAGAGAACCAGACAGAGGAACAGACAGGCTAGTGAAGGGAGTGTGTGGTGTTCTGGCAGTGTTATGGTGCTCTCTGGGGGTTTGTTTTGCTATAGGTGGTGGTGTTTTGGTTTGGTTTGTTTTTCCTGGACTAACAGGACTTAGGTGGGAAGGCTATGACAAATACAGAGGCAGCAGTGATAGTTACCCAAGCAGTGGAAGACACAATGAAGATGACTGGAATCTGTGGTATGTACATGATACTGGAGGGGGTACTTGAAAAGAGTTTTGTCTGCATGAAGTGTCGCCTGATAGAGCTGATGGAATAAAAGATCTGAGGATTGGAGATGCAGGTGGAAACTCTGGTTGAATTTTGAAGGGGGTTTGAGCAGATGATGGAGCAAAGACATGAGGAGGCTGAAGGGAAAAGCTCAGACTTGTACATGGAAGCAGAACCAAAGAACTCTGAGGGGAGACTGCTGTGTGAGGAAAGTGGACAGTGGAAGTATGTGACCAAGAGAACCAGGCAGAGGAAAAGACAGACTAGTGAAGGAGAAATAGAGCTCAGGAACAGGTTTGAGGAGTTGGAAAATGAGGAAGGGGCACAGCAGGTGGTCACTGAAGGTGGGAGGACAAAGAAGAAGAGAAGAGCAGCTAGTTCTGTAGGAAGAGGGGAAGAATCAATGGAGATAACACCAAATATGAGCCCCAGGAAGATACAGGATGGGTTGCAGAGAATTGCAAGGGAGAATAGGAATCGAGAAGACTTGCAGCCAGAGGAACAGGGGATAGACTGGAGAATTGCACCATCACCAGTAAAGGCAGGTCTACGTGATTGAGACTCCTTACTGAGAAGAACAGGCAGGCCTGTAACCAGAGTTGATCCAGAGAACAGAAGGTTGTGCTGTCTGCCGGGTGCTAAGATATGGGATATGGACCTGAGGCTGAAGAGGATCCTAATAGGAGCTGGAAAGAATCCACTGATTGTCCTTCATTTGGGAATAAATGATACAGCTAGATTCTCACTGGAACGTATCAAGGGAGACTATGCCAGGCTGGGGAAGACACTCAAGGAAATTGAGGCTCAGGTGATCTTCAGTGGAATTCTGCCTGTTCCTAGAGAAGGGCAACAAAGGTTTGACGAGATTATGACGATCAACAGATGGCGCAGGCAGTGGTGCTATAAGGAGAGCTTTGGGATGTATGGCCAAGAGCTCCGGAGTGTTTGGGTGTTGTACAGGACGCGGATCTGATTTGATTATAGGTAGGCTTCTTTAATGTTTTGAATGAGTAAATGCTAAATGGGAATGTGTGTATCTGGGAGACTTTAACTTCCCAGATTAGACGGAAGGAAAAATGCTAGTGATAAATAATAAGGCTCAGATTTTCTGGATGCGCTGCTGATGGATTTCTTACCAAGTAGTTGCTGAACCAACAAGAGGGATTCCATTTTAGATTTGGTTTTGGTGAGTGTAAGAATTATAGAAGAAATGGTTGGAGGGACGCCTTGATTCAAAGCGATCATGAGATAATCCGTTCAAACTACATGGAATGATAACAAAACAGATAGGTGACTAGGGTTTTGATTTCAAAAGGCGCCTAACTTTAAAAAATTTAGGAAATTAGTTAGGGAAGTGAATTGGGATGAAGAACTTGTGGCTCTAAGATGGAGGAGGCCTGGAATTACTTCAAGTCAAAGTTGCAGAAACTATCAGAGCCTGCATTCCAAAGAAGGACAAAAATCATAGGCAGGGTTTTAGACCAAGCTGGATGAGCAAGCTTTCAAGTGATATAGAAAAAAGCAGAAGGGCTACAGGGTGGTATCGAGGGCTCAGCAAGTGGAAAGTTACTTATTATGTCGATATGTTCAGGGATAAAGTGAGGACACGACCGAAGCTGTAGGAGTTTACTTGCAAGGATTAAACCAGTAGTAAATGTTCTATAGCTATTAGATAAGAAGAAACAAAGAAGCAGTGGGACGTAACACTGAGGATGGAGTGGAGATTAAGGGATAATGTGGCATGGCCAATATCTAACAAATACTTTGCCTCAGTTTTATGAGGGGTAATTAGGATCTTTGGGATATGCAGGATGACCAAGGGGAATAGGAAT